>NC_054549.1:36577262-36877262 GCF_017654505.1 Polyodon spathula | reverse complement strand
GGGGACTGGCAGGTAGGCAATGCACATCAACAAATACAGGAGGTGAAGAAGGCAAATTTTTCAGCTATAGCCTTCGTCTCTGCAGTTAATGCAATGCACTGTTCTGCGTGGTGTTCTTTAGACAGCGCATTGCAATCATCCTTGGAGAATGGCCTACTCGTTTTACCATCTACCTACCTTCTAACTAATTTCAGTGCTATCATGCTCCCTCTTCTTTGAGCTCTTCTCATTCGTGATCTTTCCTTCTATCAGTCTCTCTCTCTCTCCCACACTCACATCCTCTCACATTATTTCTCTTTAACAAACACAGACTCTCTCTCTCTCTCTCTCGTTCATATGCATGTGCTCTCTCTTTCACTCTCCCTCTCTCTTCTTAAAGGGTAAAATTGCAACTAATCTTTAAAAGCCCCTCAGGAGAGCTTGTCAGTGGACAAGTAAAGACTTCATTTCACCCTTTTTTAGTTGCTACACATTGTGTGACCTTTACCTCAATCTTATCTGTTTGATTTTGATACAAATAATCAAATGGGTTGAGATTAACTAAAAGGTCATGCTTGTTGGATTTTGTAGGGGGTGTAGGGGGGGTCCTTTGTTTACCCACGCAATAAACCCCCCCACGGGGGTAGGGGTGTAGGGGAGGGTCTGGGCTTTCTGTCCTGGCAGACTTTTTCTTTTGTGACTTACAACGGCAAGAAAACTGGACTAATAGGGAGTGTAAGCAGTGAGGTTTGCAGATTTCAGGGATAATTGATCCAGGCCCTGAAAGTAATGCATTGCATTTGCCTAGCTTTGCATAACACTGCTATAGCAGTTATGAACCTTTGTAACCAGGAAAACTTTTAACACATGTCAAAATATAAAATTATGTGTTTTATTGGGACCAATCAGTGGTCAGGTTTACTGATAATCCGGTAAACAGACGTCCACATAATCAACTCTGTGGTGTAAATTACAAATCCAGCCAGTCAAATTCCTTCTACACCTGTCATACCATTGTGATGTCTCCTCTCTTCCATTTACAAATTCCTTCTACACCTGTCATACCATCGCGATGTCTCCACTCTTCCATTTACAAATTCCTTCTACACCTGTCATACCATCGCGATGTCTCCTCTCTTCCATTTACAAATTCCTTCTACACCTGTCATACCATCGCGATGTCTCCTTTTCCATTTACAAATTCCTTCTACACCTGTCATACAATCGTGACGTCTCCTCTCTTCCATTTACAAATTCCTTCTACACCTGTCATACCATCGCGATGTCTCCACTCTTCCATTTACAAATTCCTTCTACACCTGTCATACCATCGCGATGTCTACTCTCTTCCATTTACAAATTCCTTCTACACCTGTCATACCATCGCAATGTCTCCACTCTTCCATTTACAAATTCCTTCTACACCTGTCATACCATCGCGATGTCTCCTCTCTTCCATTTACAAATTCCTTCTGCACCTGTCATACCATCGCAATGTCTCCTCTCTTCCATTTACAAATTACTTCTACACCTGTCATACCATCGCGATGTCTCCACTCTTCCATTTACAAATTCCTTCTACACCTGTCATACCATCGCGATGTCTCCTCTCTTCCATTTACAAATTCCTTCTACACCTGTCATACCATTGCGATGTCTCCACTCTTCCATTTACAAATTCCTTCTACACCTGTCATACCATTGCGATGTCTCCTCTCTTCCATTTACAAATTCCGACAGTATTCTCTGCGGTAAAAAGGAGGTTCAGAAACATCATAAGGAAGAAGCACAAGCTGATTTATAAAATGGAGCCCTGAAACCAATTAAAACCTAATTAATTTTGAACCCTCAGGCAACATTCCTGCTGTCAGTCAGGCCTTGCAAAGAGAAGCAAGATACTGTAGGAAAAAAGAGAGAGAGTGGAATGAATGAAGAAAGTAAAGAGAATGGGAAACAAAGGAGATCAAGAGAGGGAGGAGACAGGAGAAAGTGGTAGAATGGGATGAAGGAGAGATCAGGAGGGTTTGCGTGAGAGGAGATAGCTAACTCATATAATTAAGAATTATGTATATTTTTTTCTAATTACCTGATTCATTAGTCTGTTAGCTGGAGGAGGGTAGGGGGTATTTTGGTACTGTCTTAGTACTCCAGTCCTGAAACCACTACAGGTTAAGTAAAAATTAATCAATTACCATAATTAACAGCATATAACACAGCACCAATTTTGCTATAAACATGAACACTGCAAGAGTTAGGGGCCAAAGCAGTGGCAGGTCATCTTGGATCTCTTTTTGCAACACAGTCAGGAAAACAGAAGCCCTTTTTTTGTGTGTGCTCGGGAAGTGACAGTATTACAAATAACTATGGTTTTAAACATCTGTGAAATTTCATCTCTAACAATTAATCCTTTTCAATGTAGCTCCCCTTTTCTGACTGCTCTCTCCTTTTGAAAATAAAGGATAGAAGCAGAAGAAAAAATAAGAAGAAAAAAGCAGGAGAAGATGAAAAAGCAAAAGTAAAGGAAGAAGAGGAAAAAGAAGGAATAGAAAACACAAAAACAAAAATAGAAAAGCGTCATTAACACTGCAGGCTTAATCAGTAATCAGCTCCTGAAACAAATACTCTGATCAGCCTTGATTAGGCACGAGGCCCACTAGGTACAAAGAGCCTCTCATATGCACTTCACTTTGATTTCCATAGCTTTTGTGTCACTTCTAATTGCCAGAAATTTAATTTGCAGCTATAATATAATGACAGGCTGAGAGAATTGCTCTAATTACGGTTCCCCTTGTTGATACAATCACAAGCTTATCCCAAGCTGATACGGTTCTACCGGGACTGGGCCACTGTGCGGTCTCCCTGTGACCTTCTAATGACTTCCAGAATGGAAAGAGGAACAGCGCTTAACAAACAATGGAAACCTGCACTCTTGTACCGAACTGCCTGCCTTGCAACTGACAGCACATACTAAAGGGCTGCTAGAAACCCAGACTGCGCGTCACGCTCAATCACAGCTGCAAATGCTCCATGCTGGCACCTAGAAATGTAAAGGTCATTTAACCATTGATTACTGTGTTTTTTTTTCTTTTTTCATTAGGAGTTAAATGCGACTGGGTCTTTGAATTTGAGGGTTAAATTTGAATAAAAATCCTTTTTTCAGCTTTCATTTATCTTGCGAAGGCAGTGCAGAGTAGTTGGTGGAACTTGGGGGCAAGGAGACCTTGCCAAGGGAGTGTACCTTGATTATCATCAGATACTGATGTTGTGGCCACTGTATTAGGAATCCCCTTCCTTATATAACACCACACCCTTTGGTATTGTCCTAGATGGTACAGCTGCTTCCCCTGAAACTGCTGAAGCCCACACTCACTATGAGCGCACAACCTCCTCCTAGACCCATTTAACCTTCAAAACAGTGGTCAACAGATCTAAATTAAAAAGAAAGGAAGAAAGAACAAAAAAGAAAGAACAAAAAATACATTAAATTGCTTCGCTTCCTCTAACCTTGAAAAGAGCATCTTTTGAATAGCACCTGCCGCCTGTAATAATTTCCACATAATCTCCAATTCACAATAGCGCACCTGTTTGTCTGAATAAACCATTCCCTTCAATCAATACCCTTATTCATCCACCCTGCCATTGTATGCACGAGGCTAGCATTGATTAGCCAGTTGCACAGTTCTGGGAGGGAGGGGGGCTGCATTCAACCTCTGCTTTGCCAACACGGTCAGCTGACACCACATAGGCTTGTGCCCTTGTCATCTCAAGCCAGAGCCCCGGTAAAGGGCCTGGCCTGGACGTCTCTTTCAACGGCTATCAGAATGCATTTCATCCTCTGGGAGACCTGTGCCCACACATGCAGTACACACACCAACCCAACACTGGTCTCCTCTCTATCACAAGGCTTTAGCGAGAGATAGAGGGGCAATAGGATTAAACAGGCACCTTACTAAGCTTTAATCAAAGTCCCATCAAAACGATACACAAAGGCAAGGGTTCCGTCAAAATAATAGAGATGTGTTTTGACCTACTGATTCTACAGAGCTGTTCAATCACTTTTCTATATGCTAATATGTGTCCCTGGGCTAACTCTGTAGTTTTTGTAAAGCGAAAGAAAGAGGCCAAAAAGCTAATAAAATGGGCATAAATGATCTATGATGTGCCTTTGGTTTCATGCATTTCTGTACGGTCCTTTACCGAACAACCCAGAAAAATCAAGAAACTAACTCTTGTAGCTGTTTACAATATCATGTTAGCAGTTTCTGTATTTAAGGTAAGGAATTCCATGTTATTACTTTATTCATGTATTTGTGCATATTCTGAAACTGATTTAGTGCAGCTGCGACTGTGGTTTCTAATGGGGTGTGGCAAGGCGTAAGGGGCAATATGCAGTTTATTGTATGTTTTTGGGTTAATTGTTAACACATATTGATTTAATTAATTGTTTAGCTGCTGTGGCGCTCCGCCAGGGACGATTACCCTTCTGCGTGGAGCAGCAGCTGAAAGCAATCGGCTGTTCCAGCGGGCGGGTGGGCGTGTCTCAGCAGAGCGTCAGTATAAAAGCATGGCGATCGCTGTGATCGGAGCTACTGCAAGGCCTGCCGTTTTCACGGCACCTTTGATTTATAGTTTGTTGTACTGTGTTTTATTTTGCATTTTTTATACAGCTTGATGTACTAGTCGTCTGTGCGTTACCATCGCTGGCAATGTCACATGGCCACCTTCCTATTTACTTTAGTTTTCGTTTGTGTTAATAAATCCTGCGTACCTGTGCCGGCGTTTTCAACATCAACACCATGTCTGTCTCTCGGTGTGCTTGAACAGTGGCTACCCACACACGTGACACGAGCAAGACCCTGTCACATGGGGACATGGCTTATAATAGCCATAAAAAGACATGTCCCAAGTACACTGTCAGAAAATAAACCAAAAACACATATACAATAACCTCTGTACTGAAAGGGATTAGTTACCCTCACTATCAGTGTCTTCTGTTTTATATTACAAAATACAGAGGGTGCAAATGCAATTATTTGTTTGCCAGCGTGTTCTCACAGCAAGGGGACTCTGGTTATGCGGTTTCCGATAAGCTTGTGATTCTCGAATCCTACAAACACAGGGTCGTGTGAATCTGACAGGATTAGCTTTATCTCACAATCTTCGGTTTAGTTTGACCAACAGTGATGTTAAATCTATTGCCTTCACACTGCACTCGCACCTCCATGCAGAGCCAGGTATGAAGTGGTGACGTCAACCCAGCAATTCTTTTGAAGAGAAAATGCTGCAGAGCGGCTTTGTGAAAACCTGCTTATACTGTAGCAAACCAGGGGAAAGACTCCTTTGTCATATACTGTATTAGATATTATAGTATTTAGCAGTTGCTCTAATAAAAACATTTTCTTTGTAAGCACAGATTAACCATTTCAGTGCTTAATGTACTGTACCAATGCTGTGAATTTTCATCATTAGCATGCTGATAAAAATAAAGGTTGCAGAAACAGTATCTACAAAAACAAAGAAAAAAGCTTGGTCTTTAAAAAATAAATAAATAAATAAATAAAAGTCTGCGATGCTGGAACTGAGGATTCACCCAGTGGTCAGCTTCATAAAACATTTTTCACAGTACGAACCATACAAACGTGTGAATCATTAGTCTTCCAATATAATGTGTTACAATCTTTTTCTGTGATTCTACTGGCATTTGATACCGTGGTCCACCCTATCAGCAATTTCTCGGTCAGCTGTGCATTTAACTGTGTCCTAAATCTGAGAGGACAAATGAAAAGGAACCCCAGGCTCCCCTGACGCTCCAGTTTCTCATATGATGTGGCGCTAAGGCCCCAGTCACAAAGTTCATCTTTATCACAAAAGCAGTATAATTTATGCAACAGAAGTATAAAAAACTCTTAAAGTACAAAAGTACTTTGATTCACTAAAGCTCATAAAAAGCACACCATTAAAAACTTTAAACAGGTTAATGGAACACTTAAATGTAATTGTATCCCATTGTACTCCTTTATATAATAACAGCAGCCAAATGAATTATTACCTAGTTGTTCTTCCTTTAGATATGGTTAACCTATGGTTCCATGTACACTAGCTCAGTCTGGGACAGTTCAGGCTTTTCAACTCACCTCCCAGTGCATTCTGGTACTAACCTATCTGTTACCTTTCACAGCAGGGCTACACTTACCAGAATGCATTGCAATGAGAGTTGAAAAGCCTGAACTGTCCTAAATTGAGCTAGTGTACATGGAATCACATGGCAAGCCTAAATAAAGGACAGCAGGGAGCTGTACTTGGAGTCACTTGGTAACCTTTTGATTCTACTTTGATAAGCTCCAAATAAACTATTAATTATAAACTGCTTTGTAATATATTATTAATATATTATCTACCCTTGCAGATGTCTTCAATCTATTAGGTTGCCTATAGTGCACTATTTTAATACAGTGGAGCAAGGTCCTCTGAGTCGTCCTTGTAGTATGCCTGAATAAAACCTTTTCCCAGTTGTGTGCGAGAGCAGTGAGCTTCGATAGGTAAAACTAGCTCTTGATAAGCAGTGCTTAAGCCTATTGTAAGTTTGTAGTCAATCACAGGGATTAATTTGTATTGAAGAAGAATAAACACTTTCAAGGGTGGCCTCTGGCCCTTATCTGCATCCAGCTGGTATTACCATGGAAATGCCTTTCAGAAGAGGGGAAAAGAGAGCGAAGGGCTCGATTTACAAACAATCTGAAAAACAGCGAAACTAACAAGCAAGCCATGTTTCAAAAGACGTCAACAGCATCCCAGCACCCAGTCACTATCACTGGTTAAAGCAGAGGGCATCGGCAGTCCATTTTTCACAATGAAAGACTGTTGTGATCCCCAATGTAGGCTTAATAAAAGGGCTGTTTATTATTTGAGCCTCAGGCTCTTGCCCCTTTTCAATGCCGCTCATGCTCTGCTGGCCGTGGTTTGAAATTCCAGCAATGTCGGGCACTGGTCTCAAGCTGATAAGAGCTGCTCTTGCGCAGGGGGGCATGCGTTCCTCTATTCCATTTAGAGCAGTCCAGGTCTCTTTGTGCTAGGCTTTCCATTGACACTCTGCAATCAGCACTGCAGATCAGATAACAAACGAACAGTAAATATCTCTGATCAAGGTGAACCAGTGTCACAAGAGACTGTGCTTGTGCACAGAAAGCACCTTTCAAAATGAAAAAAAAGGTAAAGGAGAAACAAAACAAAAAAAGAATAGAAATGGGTTTCAGAAGGGGATAAAAAAAGGTGTCAACATTTGTACTGAACCACATAGACCCTTATCAAAGGCACTGCAGGGGCAGTACAGCAGGGCAACGGTTCCATCCTGAGAGTCAATGGAAGCAGTCAAGGGCAGGTATGTGTGTTGCATTTGCAGTGCATTGGTACCAGTGGGTGTCCATTCACCACAGCCATGTCCGCACCAGTGTGTGATGCAGTATCAGGACCGCTTTGTCAGCAATGCCCATGTCTGCCAATGGCTCTCCAAATACAGTTGGTTCTGTCTTTTTCAAAACTTTTCAGTAATGGAAAATATGAAGTCACATGATGGTCTGATTATTTAAATCAGTAGTTCTGTGGACCTGCTTTCAAAAGTGGACAATGTACTGTAAATGAAACACAACGTGAATTTGGAGAAGCTGCGGCGAGGCCAGCGGGGGTCACGTAGACCAATGTGTCAATATGTTTGAAAGCAGGGAATGTTGTTCCTTATTGTACAGACATGTCTTCTTTTTGGAACTGTACAACTAATGTGAAAAAGCACTACTATATGCATATCAATATTCTGTGTCAGTAGTTTTTTTTTTTTTTTTTGTAAAAAGTGAGTCATTGAAAACAAAATAAAAACAAATAATAGTTGTGCTTCTGGCAACCACAGCCTCTTGGTCCTATTTATCAAGCTGTTTTCCTCTGGTGTGCTAGTTGTACCATTACATCTGGAAATGTTCCAGTACTTTGATAAATACAAGCTCTCGCGTGCTTTATTAGAAACCTTTACCCATGCTTATTTCTGAAGGTTGCAATTGTTAAATCTCCTTGAGATCTTTATTTTCACGTGTCTGTTTGATTTACGGTTGTGGTATAATTGAGATATTAAAATGCAATTTTGACGAGCTATTTTAGGAAAGTGCAGTCGGCATGTTATTCATGTTATGCAAAATTACAAATGAGATGTTGGGGGCACAGACAGTTCTGGGATACTTAAACCCATTCTAAACCCAAATACACTGGACAGGTGTTGAAAGAGAAAGTTTACACCAACTGCAAACAAACAACAGTGGCAAATGTACGTGTTCAATGTTTAAATATTTAAACGGCAACCAATTTTTGAATGCAAAACACACTTCCGAGCTGCCTGTTAATCATTTTAAGAAAGTAAACTGCAATGTTCTATTTATAAAATAACAGTGAAAAACACTTGAGCAGGGGTGCCTGTTAAAACACATGGAGGAAACATTTCGTTTTTGTGGTGTTGTTTTACAGTGTAGAATGTCATAATGACATGTTTGAATGCGAGTGTATGTTGTACGCTCAGGTGAAGATTTTCATCGTGGAGTTTCAAAAACCAACCTAAAAAAAATTGAAGTTATGTTCTAGTTCCAAACTGTTGAGTCTTACCAGGAAAAGAAGACGCACAAGAGCGAGGATAGAGAGGGAGGGAGAGAAAGAGAAACAAATTGGGGTCCAGTCCTTTCAGGTTGCAGGTTTCTCTTTTGAGCTGACATGTGCATTTCAAACACAAAAGAAAGTGACATTCAGATTAGCTTGTGTCTCCTTGCAAGCCCTTTCTAATCAAATTGGACCCTTTTGCAGGGTGCTGTGACTAGAAGACAATGACAGGATGTGAGCAAAACAAAAGCCCTTCTGATGATTGGGCATCTTGACACTGAACCCATTGAAACGACAGGAATGCCTGGAAGGGCGATATTGGAGGAAAATATCGAGCATGATAAATATGGACCTCTGTGCAGCAGTCAAAAATAACAAAACGATCCCTTTGAATTCATATCAAGCAAATAGGTGAAAAGGAACTTGGAAATGATTTTTCTTCCAAATTGAACCAAAGCAAACAAACCAAACTGGGTTTGAAATAATAAAGCCCAAACAAAGTAACTGGATAACCTTCCTACCTTTAGCCACCCACTGGACAAGAAACACATGCCAGCTACGCTCAGTGTACTTGAGGCCCCACAGTTCATCTATCTGAGCCGTTGTTCTTTTTCATTATGATTACAAATTGTGCAGCTCCTGCTTGCTTAATTTCCCTGTATTCATGAAGTGGCTGTTATCAGAAAATGGTTTCCGAGCGCTTGGCTGCTGCAGAGCGTCTCCTGTGATCAGGACTCCAGCTTCGTTCCGCAGGATTTGTTAGTTATGCAGATTCTATTTACTGTACACACCAAGCCCGCTTGCAGAGTAAACAGCGCTGTGCAAAGGTAAACACCGCAATTTAATACAATTGTTCTCTTTCCGTGGTGTTTACCTTGAAACTCAATTAAAATTGAAAAAGCACCCAAACAGACCGAGATAATGATGTGAAGGGCTCGCTCTCACATTGAGCACAGCGCTGCAGGAGCCCATGCTAAATCCAGTCTTTGTGTTTGCAAGTCTCAAGTCAAGGCTTGGATCAGGCATCCAGCTTGAGAGAAAACAAACCCGAGATCCAGCTGCCAGTCAAAATGAATGCTAGCTTTCTCTCCTGTCCTCACTGATTCTATTACAGATGTACTCTTAAGTTTGATATCTCACTGTGTTTTCTGTGTGGGAATCACTTTATCAAGGTAGTTATCTCTCCATGCATTTGTGTGTTTATAGTTATTTAGTGTTGTTACTGTAGTGTCAATCTGTGGTATGACTCCTATCCTTTACTGTTTAATTTAGGGCTGGCAATTTCGATTAAAAAAACAATTGAATAATCAAGAACTACAGGAAGGTGAAACTTGAAAAATAAACAAAGGCCAATCCACTGGGTTAACATGGAGGGACATTGACATGCTGAACTAATTAAATGTTTGCGGGAGCTCAGTGTCCGTCCGTCCTAAACCCCCTCGCCCCCATTGGTGTTTCCTGATTTTAGCCTCAAACAGGGATGTTATTATGAATCCCCTAACTTAGCCTGTTCAAATGGGTGCCACAGAGCTGCAAAGACAGAACGTCTGTCAAAGACTGTCAGTGTCTCTTCCACATGCACACATCCACATGCACTAATACACACATCACTGAGCCCTGGCAGACATTCCCCAGGGAATACAGGCGTGTGCAGCTGGTGGATTGAGTGCAGCATGGGGGTCTCACACTGATCCTTCACCTACAATCCACATAGTGTCCTTCTCATGATGTCCCTTAGAATGTTTACCACAGTATTGTTGCCGTTTTACCCTGTATTTACCATAGTTATACCATGCATTTACCATAGTTTACTCTGGTTTGCCATGTGTATTAATATGCTTTATCATACCTTGCAATTCTTTACAATGCTTTCCTCTGCTTAACCATGCTTTCACTGTGCTTTATTACAAATTGCTGTGCTTTTACTATGGGACATATATTTTCCCACAGTTCAGAGCCTGTCACTCTGATGAATGGCTGCTTGCGCACTTCCCCCTGTCTCTCTGGAAATTAAGTCATATGACACCAAAGGCCAAACAGCTTTTATTTTTTTTTACTATGGGCAAAAACATAGGAACTGTAAAAAAAAAAAATAATAATAATAATAAAAATATATATTTAAAACCAATTCCCTTGAATTTGATGTGGTAAACATTTATATGTGGACACTACAGAATGATCTTATAAGAGTCAACAGGTTTACAATAACCAGTCAGGAAGAATTCACTTAAGAAAAGACTTTGATCTAAAGAGCAGAATGCCATCAGCCCTGACCTTGCCACAGCTTCCAGATATACCAACTTGGACCCCAACCTTTCTGATTCTCAAAGAACAAACAAACATTAACTCCATGATGATCCCTGTCTTTCCCCAAGTGAAATGCTTTAAAAGATCTGACCCCATCAGCCTCTTTCTAAGCAGACAAAAAAATGAAGTGCCTGTGCCTTTCAGATGAAAATGTAAAAGCACTCAATCTTCCCCAGAACGCTTTCCTCTGAGCTTTCGACAATAAGTCTCTCGGCTGCTTCTCTCACAGAAAGAACAAGGCAGTGGGACTGATCTATCTAAACAAACGCAGAACACATCTTGCAAAATGTGGCAGAGCCTTGCAAATGTTGCATGACATTTTGTAAGGTTTCAAAATGAAGGTAAACATGTAATTAACTACTGAAGGATGGGACCAGGCCATGCTTTACATTGTAACAATGTTTACCATTTATTAGTTCCAAATACCAAACATTACATTCTGCATTGTACGTTATTGTTTAGATGCAATGCCTCAGAGTCGTCTCTATGCCTCGTATTTACACTCCAGTAGCTCAAAGTGTACGTGACTCCAGTTTGTTTCTGTTATCTTATTAGTTATAGCTGTCAGCAGTAGAAATTCGTTATTCAGCTGCTACTCCACGCAGGTGCAACCAACCCCCAACTACTCTCTTTTACAAGGTTACTGTGGTTCATTCTTTACCATACTCATCTACATTTCTCGTTTTAGAGCTTATAACCTCATCTCAGACAGGGGAAAGGACAGAATCCGCAACGGCAGCGTATCACACAACACTGCCCGTTACACATAGAAATATGCATTGTAAAATCATTTTCATCTGAAAGATTGCTGTGCAATGTGGGCTCGGTGAGGTTGGATGACTAAAACGTGCCATTGCTAAATGCAATCATTTTGCAAGCTGTGTGGAGCGAGCCACAGTTAATGGAGGCTTCACTTGATTGGTGAAGTGCCTGCAAGCGGAGTCAGCAGTTTTTGCTTTTGTTTGTTTGGTTTTTTTTTAAACTGCATCACAGATTGTCTTCTGCACTTGCCAGAGGCGAAGAGCATTTCACTGGTTTCTCGTCGCAGTTTGTAATTTGTGACTGAGGGCCTGATTTGGAAGAGAGGACGACGTGACTGTTATAAAACCACAAATTAACAACTGTGTTGCAGGTAGGAGTACTATACTGTTCCAGCACTGCTTTGGGATGAGTCAATAACTAGTTTTGTATTGCCAATTTTATTTTATACCAATTGGACAGGATTTGTCCTTGCTTCAAATTCAACCCCAGGGTACCCTCAACCGTCTACTGTATTTTACA
This sequence comes from Polyodon spathula, assembly GCF_017654505.1. Classification (NCBI taxonomy): domain Eukaryota; kingdom Metazoa; phylum Chordata; class Actinopteri; order Acipenseriformes; family Polyodontidae; genus Polyodon; species Polyodon spathula. The sequence continues at coordinate 36,865,064 of NC_054549.1, read as the reverse complement.
GACTGCTTGTCAAGTTGGTAGGTTTCTCCACCTCATTTCAGCTGCTGTCTGAGCCAGTGTGATGAGTGACATTATATTCATGTCATATAGAGCAAGTAACAAAAATACCATGAAATGTGTCACATTTATATTAGCTTCCGTGATACACTATAACAATTTACTGCCTGTGCTTCCCAACAGTACGAGCAAGACCTCAAATGTATTGTAAAATATGGTAGGTAGTTAGCACATTATGCTGCACGCCTTGTCTGCAGCAATTCACTTAATATGAAACCTGCTGCTGCATGCAGGACGAATTTGCAAATAAGGTGTCATGTCTGAGGAAGCTAAACCTTGATAAATGTCTGTAAGCAAATGAACAGGTGGAAGTGCTCGGGAATGAAAAAACACGGGAGCAGAGTGTTTCACATGACAGATTGACATGCCACAAACTGTGACAGATTGACATGCCACACAGTGGGGGGGGGAGATGGAATCTAATAGATTTTACTAATAATCTTTATTATAATATTTAGAAGAGTCTGCTCTGCTAACCGGCCCCACCCTGCCTCCATGTTTCACAGCTCAAACCACAGTTTCACTCTGCCTTTGTCAGAGTTATCAAGTTTAGGGTAACACTTTACAGGAAGTGTCTCTAATTACTGCATGTTTACATAGGAGTTACTGAATAAGTACATGTGTACTTAGCAAATTACAATGTTATTATAAATAGTTACAATGTAATGTGTAAATCAATTTACTAAGTAGCTACTACGTAAATACACAGTAATTCGAGACACTTAATATAAAGTCTTACCAGTTTAGTAACCACTATTCCCACAGCCACGCAGTCTAGCTCTAACCAGCAGAAGGCGCTGCTTTCCTTCCCTTCAGTTCTCATCACTGGGGCACCCTGCCTCCTAGTCCCTCATCTCTATCCAGCAGACCAGAGTCCTCAGCTTTAATAACTAGGCTGCCTCCTGAAGTTAGAATGTAGAATTAAAATCAAAGCAAAACACGTAACACAGCTGTTGAAATGACAGCATTTGGAAAAACTATTCGTTTTGCATCAGCACTAACATATATTTAAAGCATGTGTTTGTGTGTGTGTGCATGTGTGTGCCCATGTTGGGGGTGGAGGGTGTGGGGGGGTGATAGCTGCTGACAACTACTCTCACCAGTGTTATGAAGCAGGCCTCGTCAGCTGTTACTACTGCAGTTACATGTCGCTGTGAATCAACAAGAAGCGCGGTCTATCACAGCAAACGGCACAGCCAGCAGGGCCATCTCTCGCTCCAGTGTCTTAGAAAAGATTGTGGGATCAGTTCTAAACATCTGCCAATAAGAACATCACTAACGGCTCCTTATCGGATACACACTCTGTACATGGTTAACCCATCGTTGACAATTCAGGTCAATGTATTAAATAGTGCACAGTACTAATAACTGCCAGGATTGACAGTGTTCACTATATCTATAGTCAATGCTCCGGACTGATGATAATGACACAGATATTGTAGAGATGTCCAAACAGGCACAAACCAATTCAGAATAATTATTTAACCATTTATTAAAGATTGCTTTTGTTACTTACTTGAATACAAAAACGTGTTCTAAAAAGAAATGATTTGATATGCGCTTATTCTTTTATTGTTCGGTCTTGTTTTACGAGCCTTTCACTTGTTTTTATTTATTGTGAAGCGCTTTGAGACGGCTTGGCTATGAAAGGTGCTACATAAAAAGAATTTGATTGATTGACAAAAAAAGAAAAGTGCAATAGATGGTTTGGTTTGGTATGGTTGACAAAAAAAATTAAAAAAAACTCCTAGAAGAATCTAAAAATGAAACGGCTTAATTCAATAGCTAAAGGGTGAATTGAATCAGGACCAGTGACGAGGAACAACAGCAAATCCAAAAACTGGAAAACACAAATCCAAAAACCCACAAAGGAAACGGTCTCAGTTTAGAAAGCTGCCCTTTAAAGAGGGTTACTGCAGGCTTGCCTTTTACGGTGGCAAATTCCGGATATATTTCACAGCTCTGTTTGTTCTGAAATCTTCACAGGAAGGTCTTTGAGGAACTTTGAACCCCTGCAGGTCAGCGTCGAGCTTCAGTAAGAATTAAAACGCACCTCCCTGTCACATGTAGGTTAATACCATCAACTTGTTTATTCAGCACATTGCAATCCGTTTATACAGATGAATTCACTGCCCGGCTACCGTACTCTACTGTGACATGTTTATGACAGCACTGTCTTTTGTTACACAGCCCTCTGCGTACTTGCCAGCATTCCTATTAATAAAGTAAACAGACTGGCTCTCTCATAGCGACGGCTTCTTTCTGCAAAAATAACCTGACTGGCTTGAATGAGAGGAGGTGGTACGCAGTTTAGTTTTGCACACACGGTGTTCACTTTCCCACTGATTTTTGCTTAACTCCAGCACAAATAGTCCAGATTAGGAAAATCCAGCCCTAATGAAGACTGTTCTAAAACAGGAGCAGGAAAAGGCATCTGGGAAACTCTCTGCACGGCACACTTAATGTTCATGTATAAATAAGAGATACCAGTGTATACTCTATCCTTTGGGTATTACTGTTTTCTGCCTGCTGCACAGCGATAAAGGTTCTACAGGAGTTTTTTCTTCAGGATAACACACAAGGCAGTCATAATCTAAAGTTGTTATTAGCACAATTAATAACATGTTTATAGATTGTACGTAATGTAGGGGTCAAGGAAGGTTTAACAATTATTGTTGACAGACTTGAGAATGCTGTGATCCAGTGCAGCTGCAAGGTGGGAGGATGTTTTCCAACTCAGCCAACTCAGGATACATGTAGAAGAGATATATGTTCAGTGCCAGGAACAACATTGTAAAATTGATAGTGTTTAGATACAGTTTGGAAAGCACAGTTCACAAAGTTCAGCTTTATACACACACACACACACACACACACAGTTAGGCAAGATATGTGAGACAGGCACTCATTAGTGCTAGTGAATCCTCTCCTGTCAGACCATCGCTGTACCCCAGCTTTCTCCCAGAAAATGAAGTGTCTCATGACAATGTTTGAGCTATATGTGCGTAACCTTTGAATATTGGAATCAATACACGGCAACTGACCAACACAGCAACTGGTTTTGTGCAGACATCAAATGAGTTTCCTTACAACAGCCACTTATAACAGATCTCTCCTCTACAGTGTTAGTAAGGGATGTGTTTCCAATGATCTAAACACCTAATCATCTGTTCCGATTGTTATTACTGATGCTGCATATAGGGTTAGCTTCATCAGCAAGACCGACAAAGACTGTAGCTTGGTAGATATGTCAGACAGATTCTGTAAAACATGCACATGGTCTAGCTTATTATTAAAGATAGCAAGTTGACAGACCCTGAAGAGCTAATTTGCTGTGAGGGCCCACAGCTGATTAAAGATAACCTAAACATGATGAAACCAAAACTCGAATTGATATCTCTTAACCATTAGTGTACATGAAACCCTACCAGCTGCAACTTGCCTCACTGCCCTGCACCGGATTCTGCCGCCCAGCCTAACGGGAAAAAAATCAAATAACAAATATTCCGAGTCAAATGCTTCCTGTTCTTTTCCCAGTTACTATTTTTTTTTTATTGTTGTTTTAACATTTTATAACCCAATAGAAAAAGTGCAGATGCAGCAACTAGTTTACAGGGCGTTTAGACTTAGAGCAACAGGACGAAGATTAAATCAAACCAGTCAATCAATCTGTGGCAGGGCAGAAGCTCTGCTACTGCAAATAAAGTGTTTGGGAATTTAAGATTGGCAGGGATGGGGTTAAATCTATCCCTGCAATAATCACAGGCGTGGCCAGTCCTCAATTGATGCTTTGATCTTTGCCTGGTGGAGGAGTTTGTGCGAGTGTGCGTGCTTGCGCTGATGCTGTGTGCGTGCCTGTGCTGATGCGCGTGCTTGCGCTGATGCGTGTGTGCATGCTTGTGCTGATGTGTGTGCGTGCTTGTGCTGATGCGTGTGCTGATGTGTGTGTGAATGTTTGTGCTGATGCGCGTGTGCATGCTTGTGCTGATGTGTGTGTATGTGCTTGTGCTGATGTGTGTGTGCGTGCTTGTGCTGATGTGTGTGTATGTGCTTGTGCTGATGTGTGTGTGCGTGCTTGTGCTGATGTGTGTGTGTGTGCTTGTGCTGATGTGTGTGTGCGTGCTTGTGCTGATTTGTGTGCGTGCCTGTGCTGATGCGCGTGCGCGTGCTTGTGCTGATGTGTGTGTGAGTGTTTGTGCTGATGTGTGTGTGCGTGCTTGTGCTGATGTGTGTGTGCGTGCTTGTGCTGATGTGTGTGTATGTGCTTGTGCTGATGTGTGTGAGTGTTTGTTGCTTTAGTTTCCAGTGCTGCAGTCATTGAACGTCATTATATGTAAGTGGAAAGCCATAATGTGATCCGTAAACTCAAAATCATTTAAATTTAAAAACAGCACATTCTACATGCAATCTGGCAACCAATATCTACTACCGATATCTAGCTAGCTGCATGATGACTGCAAGGTATAATGCATTCAATTGAACACCCACACAGATTCAGATTATTTCAAAATCCATAAAGACAGATGAGAAAATATCACTTACACGCACACACACACACACACAGACACACACACACACACACGCACACACTTACACACACACGCACACACGCACGCACTTACACAAATACATATTTTATATTGCATATAGAATAATCAATACATAGAGTGCGTATAATTCTTAAAATCTTAAGCATCTTCTAAACATTTTAAAATGGTCCATGGGAACTAAAGGTATTGCTCAGTAGCGGACAGCCTGCCCCAGCTGCACAACACGTCTTTCAAGTTTCTTTTTATTATCATTATTACTGTTGTTTATTACATTTTGGATGACTCTGTGTTTGTGGCTGCGGGAAGATCTGCTGAGTTTGACAAGTGTGTGCTCTGCATTCTAACAGATGGTGGCTAATAGACATTCATAGATCTCGCTGACACCGCCTGTAAAGGAAGGAATACGAAATGAGCCACCTGCAGCAGCGTGGGGGCAGCACAAGGACACCTGCTGCAATCCTACGCCTCTTCATTGTTGTGACTCTGAGCCCAGAGAAAGGGAACCGGCTTTGTGATCTGGATTTGGAGATAGTGTAGTGCTGGTTTATATATATATATATATATATATATACATTATATATATATATATATATATATATATATATATATATATATATATATATATATATATATATATATATATATATATATATATATATATATATATATATATATATATATATATATATATATATGTGTGTGTGTGTGTGTGTGTGTGTGTGTGTGTGTGTGTGTGTGTAAAAGTTATTTTCAAAAGTCCTATGCATTACGCATTAAAAAACTATATATATTATATATATATATATGTGTGTGTGTGTGTGTGTTAAATTCAATTGTAAGTATTCAGTAAGTTTTTTTATGCCAATATCAGGTGTCTTCCAGCACTACAGACCAGTATTTGAGACCCAACCCAATACAAAGAAACAAACCCCCCCCGGCAATGAAACAATGGAAACAGACCTCAAAAACAGCAGCTACTGCCGGCACAGAGAGAGATGTGGGGATCAGAAGGAAGATTTGGTTGCTGTCCAACATCCACCTGCCCCCTGCGCAGCAATGGAGAGCATTGGATGGTGGTTTAACTCCTCCCCCCATCCCATTCCATGCCTTAGTCTTAGACCCCTTCATTTGGAAAGCTTCCAGCTCTCTGGTTCCCAGCAGTGCAATTACCGAAACTAGCGGCAAATTTTGCTGCAATCAGCTGGATTTCTCTACTACAGACCAGGCGGGTCAGCTCTGCAACACAATGGGCTATTACTGACACATTATTAGCTAGATGCGGATTTAACCCCCAAACAGAGAGAAAAGAAGAAACAGACCTCATACTGAAGCGTTACGACAGTATTCACAAAATGCATCTTTGTATAAATGCTCTCCACTGAGTATTTTACATTGATCCTTCCCACTCCACTGCATCAAGAACTGAGATCCTGTGTTTGCGCTAACTCTCCTGAACCAGCTGACCAGCTCGAACCAGCAAACCACCCACTCTGTCTAGCATTAAACAGTGACGGTCATTAATGCAATTTCCATCAGGGTGGAAAATCAAAAAGGTAAGGGCACTGTTTAAAATCCAACCACATTACTGTTCGGAAAATTCAGTAATAAAGAACCAAGTACTGTGATCTAAGAGGCTCAATAAAGAAGGAACCAGTAGGGGGATTTCAGAGCCAGTGAAGATGCCGAGACCTCATTAGTTTCATTGAACAGAGACACAGGCTAATGAGATCGTATAGAGAGGTTCCATTCAGCAAAAGCACAACTGGGATCAGTGAGCCAGAAAAAGTCAATTGAGCGAGAGAGGAGAGAGGAGAGAGGAGAGAGAGAGAGAGAGAGAGAGAGAGAGAGAGAGCTATTGGGATCTGATAGGCAGCCAGGCAGTATGGGACTAAACAACTCAAGAGGGTGCTGAAATCCATCCTACTAACAATCTATTTAAAGGGGTTTTAAATGCACAGCACTTATTAAATTGAGGAGAATGGGTGCGGTTTTGAAAATTCGCATTGAGTTCAAAATTGTACTTCAAGGAAGAGCAGATAAAACCCTGCAGCTCTCCAATGCATACACAATATGTTATTTGCTGCAAAGAACAACAAGATGCTGATAAAAAGACGAAAATGTATTTGAAAGCGTTGGTTAGTACTGAACTAAAGGATCAACCGGGTACTTTTTTTGTTTCATTGATTTGGCGTTGTAGGCTCTGCAATAGCACTGTATCATTTGCACTGATTGCTTCAACTGCACAGCTAGCGAACTATAAATATATCTTCTTAGTACTCCACTGCGTACATCTCCTCTTTGAAGAGAACCTTCTGTAGTCTGCACACTAAGAGGTAGGACACTCCACAATTGTTAGGACCAGTATCGCGTAGCTGAGCCTTGTTTATTGTGGGTCCTATTAAGCTTTGTTCACGCGGATGTGAAATTTAAAGAAATCTTTATTACCTTAATAAAAAAAATAAAAATGGGCATAAAAAAAGACATCAAACAGGTTAATGGTGCTAGGATCTTAATGTTTCATGGAAAAGAGTACGACAGCCGAAAGGAAACACTATAGCAAAGCACTTCACACAAAAAATAACCTTGTGTCATTGTTACCTTCCCTATTGAAAACACCAGCAGAGACCAGCAGATCACTCGTCTGTGGTTGTTACATTCAAAGCATTCGTTGTTGATTGTAGAATGCTTGTAGCATACATTAAGAAGCTCTGGAATGCAGCTTTCAGGGATTGGTTGTGACAGGTTAACATGCTGTTATCGATTTTCTTTTACATGTTTAAACAGTTGCTTTTCAGAACCTTCCCACTTCTCTGTGTTGCTAACATGGCTGTAACACAGGGAGTGAGAAGAGATGAGATTTGCAGAGAGGTGTTTCAATATGTTTCAATGTACTTCAGTCTCCAGCACAGGTAAGCCCTTTCTCAATAAGTTTTAAAACTCCCAGTTAGCTTGTATTTATTTCTTCAAGCACAGGTTTGCAAACCAAGACAATACCGGATGAAATCCTGTCTTTTTTCAGCCGTCACAATTAATTATGACTGAGGAGTCCGAAAAGATTTTATCAGGAGTGGCAAATCTCCCTTTCGACTCTGTCAGTCCAGCTTGGTAAAATGTACCCACGAGCAAGTGCGGTTTAATCTCACTCTGCATTTATCATTTCTGAGAACACACTGCTGTCCTTTTGATGAGATCTAAACCAGGTCATACTTTACCCTAAAAGCACAGTACATACTTAGATCTGAACAGGGACTCCTCTTATCAATACAACACAATAATATGGAATAAGAATAATCTTCACCTTCATAGTCATTATTTTAATCACCACGGGAAGCTTTGCTTTGGAACACCAAGCCTATCGTCCTACCAACCTGGCCCCCATCCTTTGTTTTCTATTTCTACTGTGCAATTTGTCAGTGTAATTATGATCGCTGGTGAAAGCAGGTACAGTAGGAAGTGTACCACTGTAATTAAAGTACCAGCCAGGTGTTAGTCTATTTTCATGTAACTGGTCCACCTCAGCTATAACACCCCTCTGAAGACACTTGGAAGACCCACCCATGTTCTTTGAGAATATGCTACCATGCTACCAAAACTACCAAGGGTTATCCAGAAAGCAGAAGATTTAGTTACGAGCTGTCACCACATTCATTCAGATATCTATCCCATGTCTTATGAACGTCAGTATATATTCCATATAAGGCATCTTACAACACAAAATAATAAGAAGGATACCAGTATGGATGATAATGTTAGTGACTGGACTGTCCCACTGGCAAAGCAGCTCAGTGGCTGTACATGTGGCTTTGGGCTGGGATCCAGCCCCCAGGCAAGGAACCTCAGTCCTGGGAGTGAAACATCTCCAGGGGTTCAATAGATGCATGCCCCCCTCCAGCACTGTGTCTTCACTGTTGTCAGCGATCCACAGACACACTTTAACTGACATGTGAAAACACAGCTCAACCAAGAAGAACCTGCAGACAGGCGACTCCAGCTGCACCATGACACTTTGCAAAGCGTTCATAATGCAGAGGGAAAAAGAATATGCAGCATCGCGATGGCCAGCATGTTAAATCCAAAACCAAGATAAATCACATTAAAAGAACAGAAGAAACATGGGACTCTATACAGCTAAACTATCATGCAAATTTACCACGGCATCCTTCTAAAGGGTTGAGTTCAGCAGGTTTGACCTCTAAATGAGGACTTCAATTAAAGTTAAAATGTGCATAATTCATTTCAATTTATTGCTTAAGTTATAATCGGGAAAAGGGACAGTTATCTCCCTAAACGAGACGCGATTTTCTTTTACAGTACCTCATCTCAATTAACCGTTGAGGCTATCCGTTCAGTGGGTGATGTTTTAATTGTTCAATATATGCTGTATTACTCCACTTAATCAAACTGAGCTATAATTTTCCTCAAGTTATAAAAGTTTGTTAGATTGTTCTGCAATTCATATTAATGGTGTTCAAGTCTTCTCTGTGCTATTATGGGTGCGTGCCTTTCTCTTTTACCAGGTGGCACTGTTACACAACGCGATGCTCAAGCAACTTCAGTGCATTTCTACCGACAATGAAACTGCTTTGTAGAACACAGCACAGTGAGATCCAATTAGGTCACATACATGTAACACGTGACCTGGTTTCTTGACGTTAACCAAAAAGCAGGATGGTGTCCAGAACAGAAAAAAAGGTTGTGGTCAGTGCATCTACGGCACCTGTTATTCCGATTGGCTGAAACATTCAAGGTCATTCGATATTACTCTGGACAGAATGGTGTGCTTGCAAGGGAAAGGCCTTTTCATCATTCGTGATGTTCACATGTTCTAAACCTCAGCTCACATTAAAAATTATTAGTCTGCATTTGTCAGAAGTGCTATTTTGGAGCCGTTGCTATCTAATTACCAGTTAATATTCAGACGGAAGGCTGCCAAACTTTGTCAGCACAGATCTAGTTTGCCTTTTTCGGAATCGCTCTGAACAGCAAACTACCCCAGGGCAAGAAACAGCTGCTTCTACAGCAGATAACGAGTGAGCAGAGTTATCTCATCCTCAGATCTGACCAAACAAGGCAGGACACTGAGAGACCGACAGCGCCCCCTGCTGGGAGCCTCCTTCTTACTGTCTGAATGGCAAACAGAAAAGACAAATTCAAATCCATATTACTGACACTGCTGTCTATGCATCAAGTCAATCTAATACAAATGGACTCACTGATCTCCACAGGTATCTATCTGTTTGATCATTCCTCGAATGACTGTTAAATATTTCCAGTACAGGAAATAGGATATATAGGATTACTGAGCCATTCAGAATACCTTAGTGTAAGGGTGGTGTGCTCTATTGTATATATTAATATACAGTATGAACAAGGGTTAAAAAAAGCTGCCACACTTGATCATGTGACTCTTATAAATCCCTGCAGGATTCTTCCATTAGACCAATATCAAATATGCACTTAAACACTTACATTGCAGAGACCTTAATGTGCCATGATTGTTCAAAAGAAATGGCTGATTTTAAAGTGGGACTGGTCAGTCCCCAAGATCTGAGGTTAAGTCAATGTCTTTTTCTGTCTTGCGTATTCCCCAGCAATAGCATTAAAGATACAGGCATCATCAGTGGTTCATTGTCTCAAAGGTGCAGTGAAGGATCCCAGTGTGGTTATTAACTTAATGTTGATGTATTGACAAGAGGAGATTGCATGAAGTCTGAAAATGCATATGAAATATGCATGCAGTCCTGAGAACATGATGCAAAAGGCCATGTTTACTGAACAGTCTACAATGCAAGACAGTTTTCTGTACAAGTGTCAGATCCATCTTTTAGTGTTACTGAATTTTCATGTTACCATATGCATGAGTTTACAGGGCATCATACACGAACAAGCTTAGGAGTGTATATGACAGCAAATTCAATGAATTATGTATTATATTGTATGTATTATATTGTATGCATCCAGTTTTCTCCTGAACACTAAATAAACCTAGGTTCTCCAGTGTAGTTGTGTATATTTGCTTTATCACTGTGGCAAACACACACACACACTGCCCATGTATTTGGGAAACATGCTTTCCAGCTGGCTACTCAAAAGCTTGTCCATTTACACACTTGCAATACTAAAAGCCAAGGCAGAACTATTTGGAGCACAACAGGGTCTTTCCGATTTGGCAGCTGCTGATTATAATCTTGCTTTTGTGATAAAGCACAGGCCTGGCAGCTTGCCCTTTTCCCTCATATTAAATGTATGAATTGAATTTCCCTCACTAATTGTTCTAGTCCGAGTAAAGCGCTACAGGGCTCTTTTTGATGCATTCTAATAATATAACAGACTCAATGTGAGCCCTCAACGTGCCCTGCTGAAAAATCCCACTAACTGTTCTTACAAAGGGCTGCTGTCCTCGCTGCTAACTGTTTCTGGCTCCGTATAACACAAAATGGAGTTCCTTTCAAACAGTGACAAAATGCCAACCGGAACACATCAGCTTTGATGGGTGACAAAAACAGCCAGCCCCCCCCCCCCAAGGACAATCACTTGCATGCCGAGTCATTGGCTGATTGGACAATTGAGAAAGAAGGAAACCCCGGAGCCCAGACCCCCTGGAATGCATGCACTGTATTGTGCTGCAGTCTGCAGCCACTGATTCAGAAGTCTTGAATTTGAACCAGGGACCTCCTGGTTACAAGCCTGTTTCTCCAACCACTGGACTACACAGCCTCCACACATGAGCTCAAGGCATTGTTGCCACCTGGATTGTACCTGGTAAGACAACATTAAGTGTCTCCAATTAATTTGCATTTACATACCAGCAGTAGTTACTCAGTAAATACATGTGTACATACACATAATTACAATGTTATTATGCATAGCTACAATGTATTTTATGTGTATATTTTCTTGCCAGCTTAATGCAGGATGATGTTCATGGGTGGTACAATTCACCCCAATACAAAAGAATCTGTATGAATACAGCTGTACTGGTAGTGTTCTCTAAAAGCACTGAAAACCCCATTTCCACATAAGAAACTAGCAGCATTCCCAAAAGAAGCAAAATAAAATCCCATACAAGCAAACAAGGAACTACCGGTATTCAGCAAGTATACATGTACATTCAATTACATTTTGCTGTGACAATCAGCAGAAAACAAATAAGAATGGGATCTACAAATGACTTGCTACTGAAGCACTATGTAAATATGGAACGAGGTAAACAGAGGATGTCTAATGGCTGCCAGTGGGATACCGTGAACATGGAGGACCTCATATTCCACCAGAGTTGTATGCAAGAATGGTTATCCTTGGGAGCCAATTAATGCGGTACCCCACTAGCAGCCATCAGACCTTCAGAGTGTGGTGTATCTCAGGCCATGGTAATGTGTTTCAGCAGCTCATGGGAGAACATGCTGGGCTGCAGTGCTGAACGCAGTGGGTTTGAGTAGCTCAGTGGTTATAGGGGTGAACACAGTGGGTTTGAGTAGCTCAGTGGTTATAGTGGTGAACGCAGTGGGTTTGAGTAGCTCAGTGGTTAGAGTGCTGGGCTGCAGTGATGAACGCAGTGGGTTTGAGTAGCTCAGTGGTTAGAGTGCTGGGCTGCAGTGCTGAACGCAGTGGGTTTGAGTAGCTCAGTGGTTATAGTGGTGAATGCAGTGGGTTTGAGTAGCTCAGTGGTTAGAGTGCTGGGCTGCAGTGCTGAACGCAGTGGGTTTGAGTAGCTCAGTGGTTATAGTGGTGAATGCAGTGGGTTTGAGTAGCTCAGTGGTTAGAGTGCTGGGCTGCAGTGCTGAACGCAGTGGGTTTGAGTAGCTCAGTGGTTAGAGTGCTGGGCTGCAGTGGGTTTGAGTAGCTCAGTGGTTATAGTGGTGAATGCAGTGGGTTTGAGTAGCTCAGTGGTTAGAGTGCTGGGCTGCAGTGCTGAACGCAGTGGGTTTGAGTAGCTCAGTGGTTAGAGTGCTGGGCTGCAGTGGGTTTGAGTAGCTCAGTGGTTATAGTGCTGGGGCTCAGTGTTTATAGTGGAATGCAGTGGGTTTGAGTAGCTCAGTGGTTAGAGTGCTGGGCTGCAGTGCTGAACGCAGTGGGTTTAAGCAGCTCAGTGGTTAGAGTGCCGGGCTGCAGTGGGTTTGAGTAGCTCAGTGGTTATAATGGTGAACGCAGTGGGTTTGAGTAGCTCAGTGGTTAGAGTGCTGGGTTGCAGTGCTGAACGCAGTGGGTTTGAGTAGCTCAGTGGTTAGAGTGCTGGGCTGCAGTGTGAAACGCAGTGGGTTATAATTCACTTGAAAATTTTACAAGGTTGATGACTCAGTAATCTATAAAATCACTGGTGTTCTGACAAAGCCTTTGAAGTCTTTCTTACATCAGGGTTAAATGGGGGTTTTGTCAAACACTATGCACGCTCCAGCATCACCATTTATAAGCCCTGGATCATTCAGCTTAAGAAAGACTGTACTTAAGATTCAATAGTACTCTGTACGCCAGCTGTTTTTAAAATTGGGTTTGAGGTAGGGCTGGTGTTAGAGCTAGAGCGAGGGCTATGTTTATGTGTAGGGATAGGGTTAGGGCCCAGTCTTGTCTCCTTGCGTTTACAAACCAAGGAAACCCAATTACCTCTCTCAAAGTCTTGGGAAAGTTATTACCAGGCTTGTTAAACAAATAAATAGACCAAATATTGTTTGAATGATTTTTCATTAGAAATCCAGTTTGTTCAGGTCAACAGCTATAATGAAATTGGACTGCTGGAGAGCGTCCAGTCCTCAAGAGGAAACTGTGATGTATATAAAGCATGTGAATCAGGTCAGTGACTGCTGAACCCTGCACAAAGACTTGATAACCTAGGACTTCAAACCCTAGTGTGTGCGCCTATCATCTAGAAACATTATTACTGGACCATTTCAGCCGAGAATCTTTTCATTCATGTGCTTATGTGGAGTCAGGATATGGATATATTTCAAATAAAATGCTACAGATTAACTGTACCTTCAGTGCAAAAGCAGTACATCAGATATGATCATTCAAGATCATTTTCGAAATTGTGCGTGAGCAGGCTTACCTCCAGCGCCTTCCGCTTCTTTGCCAGCAGCTTCTCGATGTCCAATGCCACCTTCTCCACAAGCTCTTTGGGAGAGTTCTTTTTGATCTCGAACTGGTTTCTTTTCTCATTGTAAATCTGTGAGAAAGAATGAATAAAACAAGTCAAGTTATTGGGCATTTGAGTCACTAAAGTGGCATGTACCAAGCTGGCACTGGATTGAAAAATCAGTTAATGTTTCCTCTTTATTATATGGATGGAGCGGTAAAAAAAAAAAGTTTTACTTCTAAGGAATGCATTCCAGTGTAATTTTTGTGGAAATCTTGGTAGATTAATACAACAGATACTGATAGGGGAAACTAACTTAACTGGTGACCACTAAAAACAGGCCAGCAGTTAAGTTATTTCCTTCTCCTGATGTTGATAGCCAAACCAGCACTGCAACTTTAAAATCTCCTGGCTTAATTCTTGGCTGTCTTAGCCAAGGACCTGGGCAATAACCAGTTAACTCCGGATGCCAGTGCAGGTAATCTTCCAGAAAACTACCAGCTGCTGGGAGTTTGCTGTCAGCATTGACATGTTAATTTCAAGCAAGCTTTTGAGCTGATTGTACACTGAATCGTTTCACTTGAAAACATGTGTTTGATTTACAGTTAGGGTCTGGCTGGGTCAGGCACAGTGCATAAAGCAGCCCACATCTCCACAAAGATCTGCCGAGTCAAAGGTGAATGTAATGATATGAAAGAAAGACATACACAACCTAAAGACAGCAGCAGAATGTAATGAAGAGAGTGGAAGAACATACTTTGAGAGGTTTGCTTTGTTTGGCTCGTGATTTTTGCTGCTGCAGTCATATGAAGAACAATCATATCTGTTTGTCACTCGGCTGTACTCGTCAGCCGCACATGAATAAACGTGTGTTGCAGGTGCTCTAATCTTTGCTTGTCTGACAGACAGTGTGGTTTTCTGAAGAGCTGGAGTACACGATGCATTCTTTGTAATTGTTTTTTATAGACATGTAAACAGAGAATCCGAGGTTGTTTTTTAGTTTGCGCCTATTTGATTTTCTTGTCAGATAGCTGTGATTAGTTCAGGCTAGTGAACTAGTGTGCTCCATGAATGTCTGCCAAATATTTACATGACAAACACTGAAAAGACCACAATAATAGGGACCGGTGACAATATAATATATAGTATATATATATATATACGGCCCCGAATATATATATATATATATATAATACAAAAAGATATATATATATATATGCATGTGCTATTTATTTGAACAGAAAAAATACTTTTTTCAGAAACATTTTCAGTTACTGATTTTACTCCCAAATAAATAAATAAATAAATAAATATATTTGTAACTTGGCACTGGAGCAAAAGATTAAAACCTGTTCCTTAGCTGTTGGCATTGAGACTTCATCATTCTTTGCACAAAGCTGTCCAAGGGTCATTTTGAACCAGTCCATGATGTGCTCTACATTTCTGAGCCCTATAATGAGATGTAAAGCAAAGCTCCATCTGCCACGCAAAGCAGGGAGGGATGCCCTGTCACAATTCCAACGCGATTCCATGGCACGGCATGACTGAGCACTAACCCTGGCCAGGGGAAACAGTCGACCTTTACCATTAAAGACGTCTGATCAGACGAGCCTCTTGTTAATAAGATATCAATACAGCAGGACCCCAGGGAGCTCCCTTCTATTGATTCTGTCAGTGAGATACTCTCTCCGATCTGCATGGGGGACCACTGCCTGCACACTGGAGCACATTACAAACTGATGCCTCTCTGGAATCTAACAGCTCCTGAAAACCTTGCTATCATGGTCTAAGCTCAGTGGCTCTATCTGATGTGTTTTAGAATATCATTGAAGTCACTGGGGCATTCGCGAACACACAGCCAACAGTTTTAGAATCAAAATATTTATAGCACAGGAAGAACTCACAAGCCAATCAGCCTCCTCACAGGGTGTCATTTATTCCACCATAAATTAGCTCCGTGAAGCGAATAAAGCACATTAGAGCAATAATTATCTCACACCTCACTGCCACGCGAACGGTCAACACACAGCGACGAGTGAAAGCCCCAGGTTCTCAGATCTCGCTCGGAGTGCTGTAGTCGTCTGTGTAGTTTGACGTCTAATTGGTTTAAATTCCAGGCACCTGATCATTACCTGTAGCACAACAGCACCAATTTTAATGTCGCCCACTTTAAACAAGCTTCAGTTTTAGAGCTCAGTCTGAAAGGCGGGTGATATTAATTCAGTTTACCTCCTTCTCCACTTTATCACTCAAGGTAAAGCTGCAAAACTTTAGT
This sequence comes from Polyodon spathula, assembly GCF_017654505.1. Taxonomy (NCBI): domain Eukaryota; kingdom Metazoa; phylum Chordata; class Actinopteri; order Acipenseriformes; family Polyodontidae; genus Polyodon; species Polyodon spathula. The sequence goes on along the minus strand of NC_054549.1, from coordinate 36,849,112 downwards.
TACACACCTCTGTCATCAAAACAAAACCAGGTCATGAAAAAACTGGTTGAAAAAAAGAATAAAATCATAGCATGAGCTATGATAAACTCCCACAGTAGATGCTTGAGAAGATCTTCCAGCAGCTCAGAGAATTGACACTGTCTGTGTGAATATGTTTTAATTCGGGGTTTGCATCAGGGATGTAGATAGAAATTATGGTTGAGCTCATAGAGAGAAAGAGAGAGAGAGAGAGAGCGCTAGAGTGAGAGAGAGAAAGAGAGAGAGAGAGAGAGCGCTAGAGAGAGGTTCTATCAATCTCCGTCAGTGAATCACAGCACTGGGTTTGCTCCAGCACAAACAGCCACCTTTCAGAGATTATTTCAAAGAACTAGGCTGGTAACATATACAACCCATACAAAATTTAAGTGGGGCTCCTAGTCTTTTATAATATACACAGATTTCTTTATCGACACATCAAATATACAAAGAGCTGCAGATATAACTCCAAAAAAACAACTCCACTGAAGCTCATGCTGTATATTTTATTAGACCGACATTCAAGACCACACGAGTCCCATCACCTTTCAGCTTTTACTGCGTGTTGGCTCAATAAACGGTACCAGCATTAACATTGTAATCAAATGTATCCTGAAACACTATATCGACTCAACTAATACTGGTACTAACAGAAGAAGAATTGTTTCCTTAGGCAGTACCATCAAAGCTATTATTATTATTATTATTACTGGCAATAGAGCTCCAGGGGCAGTTGTCAACATTCCCATTATGTTACATCATTCACGTAATAAAAATACAATTTGCATGTTCGGTGCGTGGCTTTGTAGGTCCTCAGATTTCACACAACACAGATAATGGACCTGACTCTGTTTTGCTTGCATCTGTATAAACACGCTAAAACTAGCAAGAAACAAAGTGGGTTTCGGTACTGCAGAAACTGTTAAATTACCATTCCAAGTTATTTCTCAATAGTTTTATATCATCATTTCATTTTTATTTATACCTTCTCAAAAGAAAAATGGAGGCAAACGTTGCACTGCAGCAGAAAGAAAGAAAATTGGTCCCATTATCTGCCTCCCCTGGTCTTGTCCTGCTGTGCTGCGGGTCTAAAGGTTAGCCTCTCATCTCTTTGTGTAGCTGTGCTGTCATTCCTATGGAGTGATTTCCATTACCTAGATAACCTTTAGAACAGCACATGAGGTGAGCTCCCTTTGGATCACAGAGCCTGTATATACAATTACTCCCAGAGTCTTATCTGATGATTACTCTACAGTCAATTAGGCCTGGAATAAAACATGAAAAGAAACTACCTTTTAATACAAACTGATCCAAGCACAGGTTTGTTTTTTTTGTTTTGTTTTTTAAATCCGGAACCAACCAACTAGCAGTGTTTGCTCAAAAGCAGAGGCAGCCTTGACTGAAAGGAAATGTCACTGATATGCTGTAGGTCTTCTGTTTGTCTATACGGTAGGTTTATAATAAGTAGCAGCAGGACTACCCCTGGAATAAACCTGCAAACATACAGTATACTGGTCTATCCATGCAAGGGTTAGCATGGAAAATCTGCAAGGTTATTTTGCTACATAAAGTGTATACTGATATGCGAGTTGCAGGGTTGGGGGTTAGGGTTAGGGTTGCAGGGTTTCCTTCACTTTATTTTGATATTGTTTTTAGCCCTGCGCACCATAGTTGACTTTGTGATGTAGTGCCAGTTGTTATCTGTTTTTTTTCTATTTATAGCCATACTTCCTCTCCTTCAGCAAAATTATCCCCCGTGGGATTTTGAAAACAATTTTTTCAATTAAAGCTATACTAACTGTCGAAAGCCAGAATGCGTTAAAATGCAAATAGAGATCAGAATGGTGGTTCAAACAGAACAGTACAGGGGGCTAAGTATGAATATTCAGGAGAAATACAAACACCTGAATTCATTGCAAGTGTAAAATCAACACCACTGTCAAAATGCATTGATGGTTTCTCAACACTGAAATAGAAACTTCAAATCTACTTAAAACGTGTACCACAGCATAACTGCAAGGATGTCCTGTGTGTCCCATTTACCAGCTATTCAGTAGCATCTCATCAGAAAGGTCTCTATCGTATGTCTTTAATAGAGGCAGTTAGATACAGAGCATACCATAGTGCATAGAGCAGAGATAGGTATGACAAATAGATGGAAGAGCGTGTCTGATATTAGAGATAGTGTAAATAGATAGGACGGATGTCTGGCTAACTTGCCCTTTAAGTTTTCTGCAGGCTGCATTGGCCAGGGCTGCTTTATGATTCAGAAACCGCATCAAACGTAAACGATAACGTTAGCAGCACGCCTGGATCTCCACTAAAGATTCAATGGCAGCTCTGTATTGACTATTGCTCTTCTCGTTTAAAACGCAGATGCAGTTGTAAGCTGTCAGTTCTGTCTGAGAGCGTCTCCAGGAGGTCTCTGCAGATCACGCATCATTTTCTTCAAAAGGACTTACGATACTAGGGAATGCAAACTGCCTTGACAAGTTAATGTTAAGGTATTATACAGCATGCATAACAGAACAGATGCTTGCTTCATACTGCATGGAAAGTTATGAGTATTTGGGATACTGTTTTTTGGCCCTTGAGAATAAGACCGCTGCAACTGTCTCTACTAGCCCTCATTTGAACCGACAATTACTTCAACCTGGTTATAAAGGATTCATAAAACCCAAAAGTTATCCAGTGAAAATGATGGCACTGGTCAAACACAGCCGGTAAGCCAATAGAGGGAGAAAAAGGAACTACAAGAAAGCCAATTGTTTATTTGCTTTTGTTTCTTGCATTTTGAATGCATACGTATTTTTATTAAACTTGGCCTACGGCTCCCCATCAAAAACACCCCTATTTGTTAAGTTAGTGCTCCCACTGTATGGCTTATGGCGTTTCTACCTACACTACACTGCAAAGCATACTGAACTGTACTGTACTTTACTGATTTATGCAGTTACCATGCTTTACTTACTTACTTGTGCTTTAAAACACTATATTAAATGCTTTTGTCATGGTATATATCACAGTATACAGTATGCAGGGCTGGCTGGTGACATTAGTTCTGGAGATGCTGATGCTCGTTCAAGAGCTCATTATGTTGGCTCACAAAAGTAAAGCCCCTTTCCTGGTATACATTGAATTAAATGCATTACTGCCAACACTTAGGGTTAAATGAATTCCCTTTATTTACCCTTCCAATCGTTTCAGCCCTTTTACACTTACCCCGGACAGTAAGGATCACGAAAGCAACTCATGCAATTAACAGCCAATCTCACAGTCAAGAGACCCAATAAAGAGACGATCTCTGAAATCATTTCATGTTAAAAATCACTACAGCATGGCAGCAAAATGAGTTTGAAGCAGATCCGGCAAGTGGCAAAAATAGCCATGAAGCAGAGTAACTGAATGAGAGGAAAATCAATCACAGGCAATTATGAGCAGCACTCCAAATCCACTTTCAAATCCACAGCTCATTAAAAACAACAGAAAACATCATCAAGAGGTGGGGGGGGGGATCAAGAACAGAAACCAAATGAACATCATAACATTCACAAGGTGCTAGTTCTACCATCTTCCCTGCATTAAAACTGCATTGTTTTTAAACAGCTACCACCTGAGATCTCATTCTGAATCTGTGCAAAATACAATGATCATTACGAGCCAGATAAATCATGTGAGCTATGTTTCACAGCATGGGAAAGTATATCCCACGGGGCACAGGGAAAGAGAGCTTGAAATAGTAACATGTGCTGGGTCTACAAAAAGCCCTTATTTTAGCATATTTTCCTGAAAAACAAAAGTGTGACGCATAACACCACACATAACAGCAGTTTTGATTTATGTTTGCTACAAAGCCATTCACATTGACAAAGGGCTCTTCCCATACAGAAAGGGCATATGTGCCTCACATATGAAATAGTGTGATGCACTGTACTAAAGATATATTAATATGTGTTGCACAGACAGCACTCTGTCCCTAATGTGTGTAAGAAATACCATATAGAACAAACGTGGCATTTCTTACTGATTCTCTTCCTTTACCAGAAGCACCTTGCCATGCTAGAAGTGTGGCACACCCTCTTCTTTCTGTGTTGTAATTGTCTAAACTGCAATGCCTGCTATTTGCATCCCTTGTTATTAAATATTTACTCCTGTTGATTTGAATAATTCCCTGTATTAGTGTAAAATGGAAAATACAGCACGAATTGGAATTGAAACAATATCAACATTAAAACTGAGCAACTCCACTGTTTATAAAGCCACTTGTTTGCAACGGGTAGCAGGAGGATATCAATATTAACACTGATGCCATGCCGCTCTGTCCAGAGTCTTTCACGCTGTTATCACATCCTGCACCTTCAGGGTAGAGAGTTTCAAGCTTCCTCTGTGCTAATCTATGGATATCCCTCTGTGCTGCTGCTAAACGTTCCTTATACTGTAGAACCATTGAGGCTCTGTTAGCTGTTGCATGTAGACTACTCAGTCATTAGCTGGTTCACACTTAATAAAAGCCAAGTCAGTGCCTGTATAACATCAGTGCTTGTTATTGAATGACTTCACCCAACCTCAGCATTGGCAATGCCTGTTATAGCCAGTCTCGGAGATATAGATCAGGTCACAGTCATCCTAGATCACTGCAAGGCAAAGCGTTGTAACCCTTTCAGTCCATTCTGGATGGAAACTCATGGGCTCAGTCTGAGGTAGTGTGTAAATATATGTATTCTGTCCTGTTCTCATGTAGACACAATAAAGGAGTTCCTTTTTTAATTACATAACTTAACTTTGAAAAAAATAACTCAGGACCGAAAGGGATAAACAAATGTGGTGGTAGCATTAAACCTGTGCTATAATCCTCCAAAGCTACTCTCCCATCGTCTATGAAATTTCAGCAATGAATCTTTAGAAAAATCAGCGCCGTAGACATTTAAAAGTAGAACAATGCAACAAGTCAACCTAAAACCATGTCATCACCTCAATACTGCACCAGTATTTTCCCTCCACGGTGTGTGTGCCTTTTACATTTAGGAATTATCGATTTCTTTGTTTTATATTTTTTAGAATGCGTTCTTTCTGAAAATGTGAATGAATAGCACCACCAAATGCGTCTTCAAACTATACTTAATAAATACACGAGCTACCATAGAAATGCAGTGTACATAGACTTCTTTATTTTAAAGCTCGTTCATCTATTTAAAACAGCGTTTTAAATGTGGAACCCGTTCCAGCTCTCTGTAGTGGAGCCGCTCACTTGCCCTTCACCATGCTGACTTTGTTTAGACAACTTCTTGTAAGATTTATCAATGAGGAGTGCAGCTGCCTGGTCCTTTTGAGTGACAGTTCTCGCATCTGCCCGACAAAGCGTTGAGCAGATCAGGGTTATTCCAGTAAAGCTGGACAATCATTTCCTCTTTACATGCCCGATTGAAGTGCATTCCCTCAGATACAGCTCTGAGAAGAATTGAGAAGCTCCTTCATAATGCACCTGTCAGATTGCAGAAATAGTAGCTATATGGTTATCTTGACTACAAGGCTGAAACAAGGCATTTAGAACAGTTTCCCTATTCCTTTTCATTTATTACCCATTTTATGGCCTTATTTTGTTTTCGCCAGTTACTTTCCGAATTGATGCAACAACCTTTAATGATTGTTTTTTTGCTCTCAGCAGTCCTAAATCAAACCATTTCCCCGCGCCAAGCGAGATAGTCGTCATCGCTCAGGCAAAATAAACAGCATGATAAAGCCCCTGACACACGCGCCATTATTCTTAACAGGGGGTTTTATCGGTAGTACATAGAGGTTCGCATGCTTTACCGAACACCGGTAATCTGTTCTGAACCTGTCTTCCTAAGGCTAGTTTCTAGGGTTCGTCTTAATCATGAGCCTAGCTGCTTGTGTAATGGGCAGTGTTGTGTGATGCACTGCCGTTGAGGATTCTGTCCTGTCCCTTGTCGGTGAGATGAGATTTAAAGCACTAAAACCAGGAATACAAGCGAGCCCAGCTGTTTTGCACAGTGGTTTAGACACTCGCTTGCGGTGGGCGGGGTTGCCAGTTCATGCCCTGCCTCCACCCTGTTACATTAGAGCTATGACTTGGATCTCATAGACTGGCTTCTATAGGCAACTATAATGTATTGTGTTATTTAAATGTTATTCATACAGTACAGCAGGTGGGTGGATGCCCCAGATGGACTGTTTTCATGCAGTTCTCAGGACTCAGGGCTCAGTAAAATGTAGCACAATACAATGCTATTTTTCCTCCTTTTCCAAATTAGACAGCCGAACGATGATATAGGGGAAAAAAAATAATAAAGCAATTGCCGGCTCACCTCCTCATTTCCCTCCCTTGATTAAATGTTTGAGGTTGGATAGCTTCTCAGGGTAAGACAGCTTTGGCAACTTCAGTATTCCACGCATGCAAAAGGTTTTATTCACTTAAACAGCCTTCATTTAAGTGGTTCAGCTATAATTGAAGCATCCTTCAATCCGGGGACCCCGTCAGCCGTTGCACAAACTGCACATCACAATTTATTTTCATATTTAAAACCCTGAATAATCCTTAATCTCTGTGGACTGTAGAGACATACGTGGTGAAAAATGTTATTTCACACAAACAAATTCAGCTGAAGCCCTGTGATAACCAAGCGTTTAAGCTTTAGATGCACATTCTGCTAGGCACGTAGATTACATTATATAAAAGGTTCAGTCTTCATTAAAAGCTTTCATAAGATAGAGTAGTTGTTTGAAAGTGCATTTTTTTCTACAAACAAATGACCCTCAGCATTAATAATATACATCTTTATTTTTGTTGTTATTAACCCATTCAGTGCCATTGTACTCATTTCAGGAGCATTTCTAACTACCATCTCCCTGTTATTTTAGTCTTCTCTTTAAACTTTTTAAGCTTTTATGCAGAGATCCGTTTAGCTATTTCGAGGGGAATAATCCGCAGTGCCCAGCACAGAAAGACCTACAATCTTAGTGGCTGTACAGTCTTATTGGTCATTTATAAAACCACTTCACTTCAAAACTGCATCTTTTTCAGTGGTTAAAAATGATATTAGTTAGTAAGCCTTTAAATAGCAAGGATGTGCGAAAACTTGACTCATACTAGGAATTATCTTCAAGCACTGGTAATAAATTGGTTTCAAAACAAGAAAAGCTGCCTTCCCAGTACACAGGTTCTGCAGTAAAAATGTCAGCGCCTCGGACGAGAGACAAATATTCTTCCAGTCGTCTTTTAAAACACTCACTGCACAGGTCAATTGCCATTGAATGGAACACAGTTGTAAAGGTGAGGGAAGGACGGCTTTTCTTGTTTCTAAATCAACACGTTGATGAATGGATTTAATGAACATCTGCTGATAGACGCTTCTTAGAGGCAATTCCGAGTAGGAGGAACACCCACGGCAAATACAGATCCCAGCAGAAACAACAGTACAAAACAACTTAAGAAAAATGTTGATGCTGAATCCCATTTATGCTAGCGCCACTGAGTGAGCATTAACAGGTGTTGTTTCCAAATATGGCTTTCAGTCTTGCTACCCTAGACAAACCAACATCTCAACTTGGACGGAGATCTGAATCCCCAGGACTGCACTTGAAATAGAATGAAGTAAATCAATGTGCATTGCATCCTACAGGGCTGCATAGGGTATGGTCTTACTGATTTAACTTTGGACTTACAGTATAGATCGTCTCCAGGGAAGAGCATTGTGTTGCTCCTGACAAGATTAGGATCATTAGGGAGAATCGTAGCATTAAGTTTCCCAGGTCAGAGCATCAGGTTCCTATTGCACATTGTAAAGTGCTCTGTAGATGTACCGTCTTTTCAGGCCATGCTGCCTGGCACTGCATGCCAGTACACCTGCTTCTCTTTTTGTGTTTCTGGGCTACAGGCCACAATAGGCATTGCGGACCCTCCTCTCCACCCATGCGATAGGTGTGTGTAAGTGCAACAGATGGCTAGAACGCTATTAATTTTTATTGCTTTTGAGTCCACCTGTTATTGTTTTTCATCAATAAAAAATTAGCAAGTAAGAAAAGCTAAACTAGCTAACAAAACCAGAACTTGCCATAGAACAGAATACAAACAGGAGAAGAAACTGTAATTGGTAAAACACTACAGACTATAGATTGTTTTATTTATATAGATTGTACCTTGACCACATATAAAGAGTGTTGCTTTCGAACTAGTCCAGCCAAAACTGCTTCTGGTTGTGGAAAGGCATTTTAGCGATGTCCAGGCTTTAGTTCACCATGCTTCACCAATGAGCTTCAGTGTGCAGCTGTAACGGGCAGTGCTGTGTGATGCATTGCTGCTGTGGATTTTGTCCCGTCCCGTCGGTGAGATCAGACCAGTCTTGGTGTGGCTGGGTCGCCGATTCGTGCCCAGCCTGCGCCCTGTTACACAACGTAGCTGAGCTTCTCCACCTCAAATCAACCTTGAGGAGTCAGCACGGGAAATGATGATCTAAGCAGAGAGAAACGCACAGAAGACCTTACGTGGCATTTGCTTTTAATGTTATCTCCATGCCTTTCCTGATAAGAGTTGAACAACAGCGCCCTTCAATGGTCCTAGCATCTTCTTGCTCATTGCTTATCGAACATATTATCGTGTTATGTTCTTCTTCTCCAGTATGCTGCGCTTGCTCTGGGGTGAGGGGAGGCTGTATGTCTCTCTCTCTCTGTCGCTCTCCCTCTCACTCCCATATCCAGAAGTCAGGCCACACTGTTAGCTAAGTTAATCACGGCAAGATTAATTACTGCTGACAGAATCTCCCTGTTTCCTGACATTCTGCCACATGCTCGCAGCACTCCGCGCAGGGCACAAATCGCTCCCCTCAGACCAAACAAACCTTTTCACAATTATTCTGAATAAAAGGACAGAGCTCCCTGGAGTTGTTCTGCCAGCAGTACGGAGCGGCATTTGAAAAGTAAAAGTGTTTCTTATATTATGAACAAAAAATAAATTAATTTACCCTGTTGCAGGGAGGATGCAGTTTTCTGTTAATCTGAAAACCCACTGAATAGATATGAATCAGAATGCATTAGGTAGTGGCCCTTACACTGTCATATTCAGTGGCACATGAGAAGGTGTGAAGTCGAAATTTGCAGCAGAGGGCATTAATATTGAACCATTTACCAAAACACTAAACAAAACTGTAATACATTATGCATCATGGGAAACCATTGGTAATCAATGGGAAGCTTGACACAAAAAAAAAAAAAACATTAAAAGTGACACAAATGCATGGGAAAGTGAAGGATAACATGATAAACTGTACTGCAGGTGTTTAGATGAGCATGCTAAACAAAGTAACAGCATATTGTATGCAAAGCATGACACAGTACACAACAGAAACTGTTCAAAGAATCACAGTGATGTATTTTGACAAAGCTACGTTTTTTGATGGTTATCACAAGCAGCCAGCAATGACATATTGTGACAGCGCTTCCCAGGGATGTGGCTGTAATATCCACTGCGATTTCAAACACAGAAACCTCCTGTAGCTGTCGGGGCGAGTGCAGTGTACAGCAGGACTGCACACACCTGGGGGTTAATCCAGCGAAGTGAGAATGCACCCAAATTAGCTTGAATCAGTCTGAATCAGCCTGAGCACTTTGTTTGTGCCACTTCTGAAGGCCTCTCGTCTCACTGACTAATCAGGACTCAATTTATTGTGGCTCTGATTTGTTACTGATGAGGATTCGGGGCTGTCAGTCTTCCTGAGTGACTGCTCTAGAGTCTCCAAGCGAAACAGACGATTTTGGTTTTCTCTCTCGCTCTCTCTCTCTCTCTCCATCCCTTTTGTTTTTGCTCAGTGTTTGACTGAGTTGACTTCATCTGCTGCTCTGATAATGCATACCAGGAATATCCTAAAAATGTAATGTTCTTGATATATACAGTATGGCTGAACCGTTAAGCTCACAGTTCTGACTGAGTACGCTCCACCACAATGAGCCATTCCCCTGCCTGTTCTCCTCTCACCACGTGATTCGCACTGGCAGGGGAGGGGTTGTGTGGGAGCTTGAGTAGGAGTTTTCCTCCAGAATCCTCCGTTACTATCTCAGTGTCTTTGTACTGTAATATTGAACTTTGAAAAAGTACATTGATAAAGTTGCAGTTTACCATGCTTTATTCCAACAAGCGAGGCGACAGCATGCTAAGGATATCGGGATATATATTTAAGAGAATGAATGTGGCCCAGGATCTCGTCCCCCTGTCAGAGCTTAACCAAAGCCAGCTGATTGGAACCATCAGCCTTGGAAAGGAGAAGCAACTACAAGGGAGGTGGAGGGGAAAACCACACAAGCAATCATGATAATGATAACCAAAGATGCAGGGCAGCTGCCCACATCGAGAACAACATCACTGGATGTCCTACAGCATTACCTCTGTCCTCTGACACTGCTTTCCTACCCTTGCTTTTCATATAGTATACGACACTGGTACTTGAAAAGATGTCCTCAACTATGATGCACTGCAGGATTGTTTATTCATAGACTTAATAAAAGCATAGAATGCAATTGAAGTTTATTTAAAATTGATGAACTACTTGGGTAATTTGGTGGATGTTAACATGTTTTCAATTATGGATGGTCAAGAGACCTGTACATCTACTCATGAGAAATTCATCAATATTTCACCTGACTTGAACCTGTATGTTTAGGAAAAAAAAAAAAAAACCTGACACTGGCACAGTTTGTTATTTGTAATCCCAGGACCAATTACAAAACATATTCCCTTTGAGAACAACATATGACCCTAATTAAAACAGACAGAGGGAGCATGTGTATCCCCAAGTGTCTGGTCCGCAGACCTGAAAGAATGACTAATGCAAGATAGCATTTCATCTTCGCGCTGCAGTTCACACCTGACTCCTACCCATTTTTTTAACCTGGTTTTTGAAAAGCCCAATTTGTATGTCAGCTCACAATTGCACCACCTAACGTAATGATAAGGAAGAGTGAAGACGAACCAAGGACCGCTGGACAAGCCAATCACCAACAGATATTACCAAGCCAATGAGCCCTGGAGGCAGGACCTAGCCGGGGAGTCTGCCTGGACTCGTCGGGTTCCTGGCCAGTGGTGGTCACTGCTGGAGCTCAATAAGGCAGACTAGTGCATCCCGAGCTAACTTTCCTCCCTCAGCCTGCAGGAGAACAATGGGGCCCATGCACCTTGTGCCTTCTATTAATGAGGAGCGCATTTCTCACTCCTGCATAAACGCTATCAGCAACTCGGAGTCTCCCTGAGATTTGGTGGCTTTCGGAGGCTGCCAATCGGTGCAGTCTCACCCCCAGCCCCCCCCGTGTGCTCTGGTGCTCACTCTCCACTGCCCAAGCACCTCCTAATTCACAGTCTGTCATCTAGGAGAGCCGTGGGAAGCCCGAGCAGATGCACTGAAGTCTGCCTGCCAGCTCACCGCGGCATTGGCTGATGAAATATATATATTTTTTTTAGCTACATGCACTCCTTCCCCTCAGATTGGCAGGGGCCCAACTTCAGCCCCTCAGAAGAGACATGTACAAATATTTTACTAACAGGATGGCACCAGTTTACCAGCTTCTCAGAGAATATGCAATGCCAGAGACAGGCCGTTCAGGAATGATCACATTTTTTAAAAATCGTTTAATGCTGTATACTATGGCAAAAGGTTAGTGAAGTGTAGCAATCGTTTTATAGAAAACAGCTGATGCAGCTTAAAGAGGTAAAAGTAAGGCAATGGATAGGGGTGCAAATATAGAATGGTTGTGCAGACGATATAGAGAGTTGGTCAAATGGAGATAAATGTTGTTAGGCGTAGTTATAACAACACCATGGGGGAAATGCTACAGAACGACAAAAAGCATAGTTGTGTCAAAAGCCACGCAAAGCGCTAATCAATATGAGCCTGGCATGAGTATGAATATATCATAGTCCAAAATTCCAGCAGTCCTGTTTTTCTGAAAGAAAAAAAAATAAAAACACCTCAGCTCTCGCTCATATTATTGTCATCGATTGCTATTATTTCCAAAACTGGATTTGAGTCAGAAAAATAACATCCATGAAATAAAGCTGACCTACAAATAGCTGCGCTTAACAGCTACATGTGCCAGAGGCGTTTGTGCAAACACTGAAAATGTAGCATTAGTATTCTGGAGTATAGCTGAACTGAGCGTCTTGATTCTTCAGAATTCCAAATGTGTCTCACCTCTAATCATATGAGCACGAAATAACTCATAAACTGTTTGGGTTTTTATATGAGAAGCCAGTCTGGCTCGTTCTACTGCATCTCAAACACGAGTATCTTAAATAAAAAAAATTAGTAGTACTGGGACAGTGTTGGGATACAGGGGACAAAGGGCATCCCTTATGGAAGTTTACCTTAAGTGAGCAGCGTCCTTGGCTTTTTCCCATAATATCGCTATGATTTCCATTGATGATGGTGTGATTTACTATGCTTCTTCGCAATTCACCATGCGTGCTTGTGCTATGTATAAATGGTACTTTTTAACTGTAGAGACACATGAAAACTGTGTGTCAGTGTACCACCGTTTGTAAGCCACATAGCCATGATTGTCCAGCACCTTGCAGAAGCAGTAGGAGGGAAACACCTGCCTCTGGAAGCAAATAAACAAGGGAATGGCCTAGTGAAGCTAAGTAGGATTTCAGTGGATGAAACAAGGTTATTTACAGCCGTGTGATCTGCGTGGGAGCGATGAAGGCCATGGGTATGCATGCACTCCACTGTAGAGGAAGAACTGCAGGAAAAACAAAACTGCAGAGACAAGACACCGCCTTCGCGTGCCTGCAGCCCTGCCTGCTTGCCTGCCTTTCTGCCTGCCAGCCAGCCAGCGGAAGAGACAAACCAGTACTAGAATGTCACACATACTGTGTATTCTGGCTTGCCTGACCTCGTGTGTCACAACAGCACTCACAGGCAGGGAAAGCAATGTCAATTCTATGATACTCAATCATTTATTTATCTATGTTCCTTTCTCTATCAGGAGGAGCAAAGGAAACAGGATGCACTAGCATGCATAGAATTCCTAAAGGCGAGTTCTTCCTCGCTCCTTGATTCTCTAAACCACTATTATTAGGATCTGTGCCTGGTTTAACTATGGGAACCCCACTGGTTCAAACTCTGTAGTCCTAACTCAAACCTAAAATAAACTATACATTCTGGTCTTGCACAGTAGTTCTCTTCAGCCATCCATTCTGTTCAGTTTATTTCCACTAAGCCGCTAAGTCAATTCCGTGAGCAGCGTACGTGTGCAGCATAACCCTGTTGCCTGTCAGGTTCGACAGAAAGGCTAATCAGGGAGGGTAGCAGGTAGCGTGTACCAGTGTCCTCTCACTGCAGGGTCAGCTGGCTTTACACCAGAGCTGGAGACAGAGTGCAGACAAACAGACAGGCATACAGACCCAACATAGCCTACCAGCACACTCCCAGTCTATCTATATTATATCCACACAACAAACCCCTTTACACCTCCTGTCTGACAGCAATGAATACCTCACAGCAAGCAGCAGCAGACACAACTGACCTGGATGTGTACCCACTTTAAAAAAAAAAAAACAACATTCAGCAAACAGTGCAAGCATAATAAAACATTACATAACAACAGCACACCCCTATCAGATATCCTGTTCATAAAGCACCGTTTTCACCCTTCTGTTCCTAATCACGTAATGCTTCATGATGCGTGCTCTGTCAGCTAAACTCTCTCATCAGTTCAAGTTTTTTGGATGCAGTGTGACCTGGTCAAGTGTTCCAGTTGTTATATTTTTGCAAACAGAAAATCTGAATTGCAGTTGCGTTGCTGCCACAACATTCGCCACCGGCTGACGCTGTGCACTATGAAAGAATTGGAAGACATTACAAGCAAATAAAAAAATGCAAAACACAGCCTTAACATTCCCTATTCTATGATTTGCTAATTAATCTTAGTTGTAGAGAAATCTCAACAGATAAGGCAAGCTAATTAAAATGCACAGATATAGAATAAAAAAGTAATATACATTACTTATCAGCCTGCAGGGAGATACAGCTTTGTATTCCCTATCTGCATAATTAATCAATCATACTAGGGATAGCTCAATTGCACAAAAGTATGTGCTGTGGGGGGCAGGTGTTATTTCATTTGCATAACCCTTTGACATCCGTATGGATTATCACTATTAGTTACATGAAGAAAGGAGCAGCATGTGGATTATTACCTTGCAGATTAATCTGTGACCTCCAGTATGCTGTGACTTTGAAAGGCAGTTGGCCCCATAGGCCAGTTTTGGACTGGGCTGATGAATACTGGCTGGTTTATCAGCTCTTCCTGCATAGTCTCCACTTCACGCAGGAAAGGTTAATTAATACAATGCATTGCTTGTCTGCAATGCCGTGCACCATGGTTACAATACAGAGTCTAATTATACTTAATTGGCTCTCATGTAAAATGTCAATAGGGTGATTGCTTTTCAAAGTGATATCACTATGGGCGCATTCATTTAGCGATGGATCAGCTGAACGAACATCAGTGGAGGGGTAATGAAAAAAAGAAACAATCAAACTGTTTAAAAAAAAAAATCACGTCACAAACACATCACGAACAGCCAAGTCCATTCAAACGAGAAGCCATGAGTTCAACCATCCAGGAATCTAAGCTGTTAGCCACCTTATTGAAAAGAAAGACAACGTGATGATGGAAAGCATAGGAGCCTTTTATCAAAGACAAAGACAGCAGGAAGCTTTGGGATTAGAGCTGCGTTCTCTCTCCACAATTCCGGGAAGCTCCCCTCTTTCTAACAGGTGAAGCTGATGACAGTATTTGAAGGGGAGTCTGATTGGCTTGTTAGCCCCACATGGTTTGGGGCTGGTGTAATACACCGCATGAAGCATTATGGCAGGGGTGTCCAATCATGGTCCTGGAGGTCCTGTCTGCACCAGGCGCTCCAGATATACTAAGATCATGAGCTGCTTCAGGACCTGGCTGGAGGTTTCATTGATTCAATTAAACAATTAAGTACATGACTGGAACAAAAAGCTGGTCTGCAAGGAGCAGAGTTGCTCATCCCTGTACAAGAGCCTGCATTCACAAAGTTAACTTGAAATATCGAAAAATAAAAAATAAAAGTATTTGTGATAATTATCCCTTAAATAATAGATGCTTTGTGGGTTGTTCATAACAGATTCTTAAAGCAAAGGGTTATCCAGTTCTGTCTGTGCTGGTCAGCGTATGCACCCATGATGCATGTATGAGAGCCCCGTTACACTTCTTAATGCATAGAGCTAAATAACGTGCAAGTAGACAGCTGCTATTTCACTGTAACTATAAAAGCAAAATCATGTCAAGAGCTCCACAGAGGCATGTTTCAAGCCTCTATCCCTTCAAAATATATACATATAAATATACATACACACAAAGCAATTAGAAATGAATGGCTGCAGACCTAAAGGGATACTTATCCCAGCTTCTGTCACATGAAATAATGGTAGACTGGGAAGAAAATTTGCATAACTAATTTGCAGCTGACCCGAAACAGCTGCTACCAGCACCTTGAACACTAAATATTGTGACATTTTGGAAAGTTCACTTAGCACATAGAGATTAATATATAATATTAACTCAGAGGAAATGGATGTTTTCTCCCATTAAGGCAGATTGTGGGCCTCTCACCCTGATTACCGGATTTTCTTGCTTGTTTTTTTTTGCACGGTAGCAATCTAAAGACTGCAGCTTCCCTTGGCTCCATCGGTGGATAAGCTGCTTTCCTAAGGGATCTTATCATTCGGAGAAACAATTAGAGTTAAGCAGAATGCCTTTCCCAGGAAAGAACAATATTTTCTTTAAATTTTACCCGCTGTAAATCACCTGTAAATGATGTCCCACCAGCATGGGGGTTGGTAGGGCTCTCTTTGAAACCATTGAAAGTCATTGGCAAATTCCATACTTAATTTTTATTAACTCTCCCTGCCAGTTTCTATGCAAGGAATGTGTAACTATGGACAACTAGCAATTCTGGAAACACCAACGATACTGATATTTACAACACAAGCTTATAAAATGAAACAACCTTAAGAATGTGAAGAACTATATTTTGTATTATATTCTGCAGTTTTATTAGCAAGAGCTTGTGTTGGGCTCACTTTGTTGTAAATACAGTGAACAGCACTGGCAGCAGAATAATAAGGTCATGCCAGTAATGTATCCCATGGGCCCTGAGCACAATAAACAAGGAAATCGACTATAAGGGGATCACTGCACATGTTACGAACAGAGAAGACCTGATCAATATCTGGCTATTGGTTACAATGGAATAGTGTCAAATCACACAGACACAGGATAATGCCATCAAATCGCACAGACACACTGGCAAATGGCTTTTACAAGTCATAAAAGTCAGATGTTCCCAGCATGTAATAAACATAATTCTTGTTTTTCCCATGTTATTACACTAAAGGGAAGAGGAGACAGTGGATATGAGGTCTGATTTAGTTGTATTTTCACCCATAACAAATCTTTCGATTTTTCCATTTTCAACCCCTGTGCAGTCACTGCACTCAATAAACCATATGGCACAGCAGTGACCCCTGCTGGAAGAGGTGGGGCAGGAGCTGGTGCCAATCAAAGCTTTGCAAAAAAGATGCACCTGTGATCCACTGAATAGGTGTTATTTCAGAACAGAGATGCAACATCAAAAAGAAAAATGAAACCAACAATACAATATTATTTCTAAGAGACATCAGACATGGCTGAAATAACTTTTTTCTGTACAAACAGAAACTCCTGCAATAGCTGTCAATAGGATGCAGGGCTCCAATAAGCAAGGGGAACTAACTGCAAGTGCAATGTGTTTAAATTGGTCTGGAATGATTCATGACAATTCTTCAATAATTGCAGCATGTGTACCAGGACGAGGGCTGGGTGCGAACCAGCAACCCCCGAGCATTGCAAGCCAGTGCATTAACCACTATGCAAAAGAGGTGGGCTGGTCTACATTCATGGTTTTAGAGCTTGTAACCTCATCTCATCTCACTGGCGGGACAACACCATCTGTAACAGCAGTGCATCACACAACACTGCCTGCCCGTTGTCAGCACTCTATCAGATCTATCATATATGGGCGCACATTCCTGATTTGTTTTATACAACCCCTGTATTGCCAGGCATTCATTCCCTTCCCAAGATGCATGATCTCATTTTCACGAGCATTGTGTCGACAGTGTACTGCATTACAAAATAAATCCATCTCAAATCAGTAAACTGGCAATCAACAATCAGTTAAAACGAGATGAGATAAAGGCACACTACTCAATGAATATCTTGCTCTCTCTCTCTCTCTCTCTCTCTCTCTCTCTCTCTCTCTCTCTCTCTCTCTCTCTCTCTCTCTCTCTCTCTCTCTCTCTCTCTCCGTCTGTCTCGCTTGTTTCCTACCGCATTTCCAATTGCATGTGAACAGAGACAAGGGTGACTAACTGACATGTCATCTCATCAGCACTAAAAGTCCCTCAGCTTTTTAAATCTCACTGAATCAATCGGCAAGTAAAAATTCCTAAGCTTCTGTTTGTCGTGCTCATGAGGTCCAGGTGTTTTCCTCATTCATATGTACAGCTTGTAGCTGCAGTGTTAACAACATGTGTTTGCTAATGGATCTTACTTGCCAGTGTAATACTAGAAGGTTTTATGAGAAAGTATTTTTTTTTTTTTTTTTTAACAAACTGTTCTTAAATTTGCAACTTGTTATAGCTAAGGCTCAATGGCACGGTAAGCTAAATCCATTTTTCTTACCCCTTATTAGCACTGGCCGCATTATGTACTGAATGTCAGTATTTGCCAGTTTTTATTGACTTTTATGATGATTTTTCAAGTACAGCACTGCTGATAAAAAAGCAAAATGTGTCTTCCTGGTACAAAGTAATCTCCTTTATGGTAGGTCACATGACCTAACAGCAGCTAGACCATTGTTTTAAAATGAGCTACAGTACAAGACAGCAGAGGAAATGATTCAGTACCAGGAAGCTACAGCAAGAAGTTTAAAATATTACAGAAGAACCGAAGGATCAGGAGAGACACCAATGCTAATGCTAATAAGAGGTAAGAAAAAAGATCAGCAGCCCTTTAAGAAACATTTTCTTCATTTACTGACAAATCCCTGATGGTCTTTTGTGATTTACTGTATATGAAAAAAAAAATGAAATGAATAGAGCATGCACAAACAGTTATTTCTTTTGCCTCTGCAAGCATTTCAAGCAACGCATTTTCAATAATTTTTTACAGTATTTGTCCCACCATTAATGCTTCTTTGCACCAAAACTGTCACTTTTCTGCTCTACCTATGCTATGCAGCAGACCTGGCTGCTACTGCATGTGTTTATAAAACTGTTCTCAAGAGCATATTCAGAGAAAAAATAAAAATATTGCCATGGTAATACCTATGGGGTAGCCCATAGCTCATTGTCTATAATAACAGGCTTTCAAGTAGCCTCATTGTAGACACTGCTCGACATAACTGTATCTGCATAAAGATATCAGGAGATATCAGACAATCATTTTTTAATGTGAATATATCTCACTCCCTTTCCATGCAAGCCAGACAAAGGAGGAATGAAAAATACTGGGTAACTGCTTACTTATTGACATTTTACAAGATTCATTCATGCCAGGAGTACAAAAGGCAACAATAAAGCTATTGAAAGGCAGGTTTTCATGCTATTTATTTATTTTTTCATTCTAATAATTGCAACAGGGAGAAAAGACGTGTCAGAGTGAATAGGAATCAGAGCAATTTACTCAGACATACAGGCTCTCAAGACGGGAACATGGGTTTCTGTAACAAGCTAAGAAAAGAGACTGCCAGCTGAACAGCTATCCCAGTGAAGAGGTCTAGGACCATAGGTGGCAAGAAAATAACTGGCAGTGCCTAAGTGCTACTGGTCTAATATGGGGCACCTGTATGGATAAAGTGCTACTGGTCTATGTATGGGGCGTCTGTATGGATAAAGTGCTACTGGTCTAATATGGGGCGTCTGTATGGATAAAGTGCTACTGGTCTATGTATGGGGCGTCTGTATGGATAAAGTGCTACTGGTCTAATATGGGGCGTCTGTATGGATAAAGTGCTACTGGTCTAATATGGGGCGTCTGTATGGATAAAGTGCTACTGGTCTATGTATGGGGCGTCTGTATGGATAAAGTGCTACTGGTCTATGTATGGGGTGTCTGTATGGATAAAGTGCTACTGGTCTATGTATGGGGCATCTGTATGGATAAAGTGCTACTGGTCTATGTATGGGGCGTCTGTATGGATAAAGTGCTACTGGTCTATGTATGGGGCGTCTGTATGGATAAAGTGCTACTGGTCTATGTATGGGGAGTCTCTATGGATAAAGTGTAGTTGCATTGAAGTAGCGGAGTGATTGTGGACTGAGGTGTGTTGCAGATACAGAGCCATTACATTGCAGACTAACTAAACTGCAATTTAGTTCCAAAAAGGTTTTTTTACCATGTGAAAATGAAGAGTATGGATAACCCCTATATATATATATATATATATATATATATATATATATATATATATATATACACACACACACACACACTTGTACAGTGTATGGTATATACCTACCTGTAGCTCTAATATAATAACACACATTTGAACCTGAATGTATTTTTGTGTTGCCACACAACTCCACTTTGCATGCTGTTGCAAACATGCCAATGAAAATCACAGGGGTTGAGCTACAGAAAGATACTCATAATAAGCTGTTGTCACAGTTTCTTTCAAGAAGGGGATGGCAGCAAAATTATTGTGGGGGTGAAAAAAGCAGTTCTTTTAGCAAAAAAATAACACACGTTTTAAAGCAAGTGTCAAGCTGACCCTGTTCTTCTCACGCCCGCTTTATGTGATTGACACTCCACTACCAGAAGAAGAAAAGGGGAGTGCATTCGCTTTAAATAATGTAGCCACCAGATGAATTCTAAAATGTAGCTATGGCAGCTTCATACACTTTGATTGAATTACAGACAAATAGCTATCGATCCAAGGACTCTGATTTTGAACAGGAGGATTAAAACTGCTCAGCCGCTCTACAGTACAGAGCTGAGGCGAGCTGTCCCTGAGGAGCTCTGTTAATGAGCTGCTGCAGCACTGTATTTGTGTTCTGTAGATGGAAAGCGTGCTGTAGGAGTGCCAAAACACTGCAATAAAAACGTAAGAATATCCACACAGCGATTAAGGGTGATTGAAGGCGAGTTGTCTGTCTATCTTTGAATTTTTAATGAAGTGTGCGTTGGGGAGGGTGGATCAGGTATCGTATCCACGGTAACGTGGACAGTCCTCCTTGGCAAGAAGCCACCACACAGGAGGATCAGCCAGGGCTCCCTCTGTTTGAAGAGCTGATATTGTAACGGGCAGTGCTGTGTGAGATGCGCTGTAGTTACTAAGATGAGGTTAAAGGCTCTATGGCCACACCTCACAAGGTGTTACATTACTAAGGTCATCTTCTATTTTTGAGGCTAGTGTTACAGTACTAGTAACAAACAAACTACTATTCCTTTGTCCTAAATTTCTGAGTTGTTTCTTTCTTTCATTTTGCTTTCATAAATTGTATTTTAGTGGACACCTTGATAAATCAGGCCCATAGTTCTATGTCATGTTTATTTGGCGCATGTTCATTACAGTACTGTATCTAGTACTAGTATGTACAACAGAAGATTGTAAATGCATTACTTCAAATCATCCTGAAGATAAATAAGATTGGGGTGAAAAATGCCAACAAATATATGCCTGGAGGAGGCAGGAGAAGACATTTATCTAGCAATCCACGAGCTGGGATTTAAACACAGATATTGTCATGTTATTGATACTGTACACTGCTGAAGGCACAATTTTTGAAGATATCTTCCAAATGCAAATGAAACGGCTCATGCTGATTTAAATGATCTTGCAGCCATGGCAGTTAAAGTTTTGGATTTACAAAATGGAAGCAGTGGCAAATCTTCAGCTACATTGTCAAACAGAAAGAGAACGAGACAAACCCCGCACAGACCACCGTGCCGAGGTCCCGTGCTTTTCTTTAAAGCAGTGTATTGGTGTGCCGCTGTTTTAACTTTAATCCGATTTCGAAGGTTATTTAAATGAGGCGCATGGGAGTAAAGAGAGGCACATTGTCCACTAATTTGGCTTTACAATAGTGGATAAAAATAAAATCATCTGCGGTACAGCTAATTGATAAACCGGAATTAAAAGGAACAAAGCTTGGAAATAAAACATTCTCGCCACAAACATGCCGCACACAGCCACTATTAAAATCCACAGTGGGCCTAAATCTCCCTCACATACCTTATCAAGTCATGAAATATCAAGGGAACATACCCATGACCCCCAGTGCAAGCGAGCTTGCCTTTCTCTCCTGGGAGAGTAGATTACACATGCCATCGCTGGTTATTTTGTTCTCTTTTGTTTTATGTATTATAATTTCCGCCTGGAGAAATGAATCCAGTAATCTGGATGTCCTGCAGGGGATAACAACACAGCAGCAGTAACATTTTACATTCTATACCAATTAGAAACATTTACAGTTTTAACAGAGTATTCACTTTGTTTTGGTCATGCTCAGACAAATACTGGAGCTTGCTTTCTTTACAATGCGAATCGGCTGACTGATTGCTGGGACCTGACAGAACCAGGCAAAGTCTGAGCAGGAAATGGCTGCAGTCATCTGCACATTCCTCACTGTGGAAAGTGGGTCTTGTGCTGGTGCGGCACAGACAGCAGCTCAAATCATTGCAACACCTGACCTGGATCTTTCAGCACAGTCTCGTGTGCAGTGGCAGCCAGCTGCACTGCACAACACTGCAGGAGAGAATGAGAGAGAGAAGGGGGGTGAGCTGGGGGCCTGCTTTCTCTTCTATATTGTAACTTCCTTTGGAAATCAAAAACTCTACCTGGGTATTGACAGGCAACATTGATGGCTACTGTATGGGCACATTGATTTAAAATCAACAATGGAGCAAAAGGAAAATGGTATTTGAAGCTGTTCGCTCTTTAAGAACATGCAGGATATATCCTTCTCTCTCTCCTCTCTTTCTTCCTCTTGTTTTTCTCTACCTTTCTCTTTCATTCTCTCTGTTCCCTGTCTCTTTTCCTCTGCCTCTCCCGCTCGCCCTCCCTCTCTCATGTATACATTGTGTGACCCCAGGTACCCGAGTTGTTTGGCACCTTTCACTTATGAGCTGTAAAAAAATTATTTAAAAATGGAATAAATCTGAATAATGAACATATATTATATATATATATATATATATATATATATATATATATATATATATATATATATATATATATATATATATATATATATATATATATATATATTGTAGCTGCTATCTTCAGTGCTGCTGGTAGTCATCTCTATCTCTCTCACATTCCCTCTCTCCCTCTCTCCGTAGCTTCATTTGTTTCATGATTTGCCTTTTTTGTTTCCTTTAACCAGGGGCACATTCAAGGGTTAATCACAAAGCTGTATTTATGATGTCGATAGTTGCCTGCAGCACCCAGGCATCCCCGGGCAGCAGAGCCTTGTGCTTATTCCCCAGAGTGAGCGCTGCTTATCGGCAGTGCAGCTAGCTCCCCCAAGACTCCTCTCCAGCCAGGAGCGTCTCTCCGGAAATCAAGAAGATTCCAGAACAGAACGACGAGGCATCACAGGAACCGTTTGATAATATTCTCCTTTCAGTGCTGTGACAACCTGGTCAATCCAATCAAAGGGAAACTGCAGGCAGTGGGGTTTGTGTGTATGTGCTCAATATTAGCAAGCCGACCCCGGTGCAAGGATTGTGTGCAGGTTTAAAGCTGTTCCTGCTAGTTCTAAAATCTGCGCATGAAACGAACATCAGCTGACAGCTCTCTACAGTGACATATATTAATAAATGGATCTGGTTGCAAACTTGATTTTTATTTTTTGTTATAAGCTTTTGGTAGGTAATCTGCAGGCGCCTGTGGTGTCTCACTCAGTGTTATAGAATGCCAGCAGTACGAGGGCAGTGGGCAAAGTACAACCTTCATTTAATTTGTTATTTTGATGTCACTTCCCTAACAGCAACTGAAAGCTATACTCAAAATACATTCATTCCCACTAACAACACTATCAATAGACACACCCTGCTTGACATGAGAAAACCATCACAGGTGGGTGGGTTGGCCAGATGCCACTATGAAATGCACCATGGCCCTGACACATCAATATCCCCTATTGTTCTTGTCCTGTGTGATTGGCAGCAGGTGGTCGCCAGTGTGCAAATATTGGAAGCTCACGGTGTAATGTAACAGAACAAGTCGTTAATCTCAGCATTGTCTGAACAATTAGATTGAAAATTGGAAGCATTAGTTGGCTTTCAATCAGGATCATTCGTAAATGAAGGCAGCTGATTGTCTGGCTTGTCGGGTTACAGAAAATGCAGACTCCTGTAACTACCTGTTGATGATCACATGCTGGCACTGCCAATGAATGGAGGCTGCATGGGATTACAATGGGAGGTTACAGAACAGTTTGCTGATAAGATCCAAGTAATTGGAATCCAACCATGGCACTGAGCTGCCCCTAAAGACGCACACAATACAATACAGTTGGGTACAGAAGAGTATTGAAGTGCCAGCGCTGCTGTAACATTATAAAGTAATAACGCTGCAGCTCCTGTACAGCAGCAATGGTGCTGATAACGAACACCACAACCACAACCTCACTCACTGCTATCATTTTCAAAAATACTTATTTTAGATGCTTTAGTTCATTAAACACATGTGCCTTGCTTTTTAAATGTCAATTATGGTCATCTGGAATGGGCTTGGCTGTTCAGGCTACAGACATACAGGAGGAGAGAAGAGAGGGAGGGAGGTAGCGATAGAAAGACAGAAAGAGAGAGAGAGAGATAATTAAAACATACACGTGTTTACAGAGGGCCTGTCAAATGTAAATAAGGTGCGGATGAGTGCAGAGAAGGAAAGGGAGGGACGGCGCATTTTATTAACACAGATCCTCCACACCAGCTCTGGTGAACAGAGATATAAATATGAGAAACTTTCAAACTAGCAGGCTGGCAAGATAGGCAAGCCTGGGGTAATTAGAAAATAAATGAGATTTTTTCATTTTATTATTGCTATTATAACTATGAGTATTTTAAACGGCAGCCCACATAATTGTATTACGAGCAAGATCCAGAACGATAGGGAAAGCAGCCGCTCACCCTCTCCCGAGAGGAAGAATTACCGGTACGGTTTAAAAAATTGTGTTTCATGTGCATTTATTTTAACAGAACTATATTTTTGCACTTCTATTACTGTATTTTAACCATGATATAACTCAAGAGATTGACTGAGCAGTATATAAATACCCTGAGCGGTCTCAGACTGTTGGCTAGCTGCAAAACAGCAAAAGCAGCATTTCAAATGATGCATGATTGTACAGTAGGTGCTGTATCCTGGTTGCATCTGTCACTTAATCAAGGCCACTAAATCAAGGTGCATGTTAAGCAATGATAAACTACTGACTAGTCAGTAGCAGCCTGTAAGGTAAGATATATCTAGGGCTTCTAATTTTCATTTTTAACCAAAACAAACCCCAATAAAACACCCCCGATACAAAAAAATGAAATCAGTGCATAGCCAAAATACACCGGAAATAGTAGGAAATGGTTACTCAATTCATATTGACGTCTTTCCCATATTAAATAAAAAAACCTACTACAAAAAAAACCAAAAACAAACTCCCTTCCCCCGTGCAGTTGGGCAATGTCCCTCTTTCCTTCCTTGTATCTGTCATTGACTCATTCCGAATACTTTAAACCCACCCCCTACTGAGTGGCAGCAAATTCCTACATTTCTATTGGAGATGCTGCTTGCGAGATTTAGAGAATTTAAAACAGAACTGCACATTGTGGCGAAATGTAAAAAAAAAAAATGCCTAGACACACAAAAACTAGCTAGCTCCCTAGTGGTTAAACATTGGCAGGCTGCTTAGCCAGGAACAGGTGCCAGCACTGTGTTGGGTAACATGGTTGCAGCTTGCAGCTTTTCCGCATCAGTTTGGCTGAAATGCACGATTTTAAGGTAGAGCAGTGTAATGTACACGGTCCGCAGTCAGAAATACGATCCATCATTCCATATCCACTACTCATTTATATACAGGCACAAGTTAGGCAACATGATTATCTGCAATATACATACTGCAGTTTGTATTGTAAATGTTTTATTAATCTCCTCCTTACATTTTAAAGCTACAGTACTTTAAGGTTTTCAGAGGCTGGCATCTGTGCAGCTGTGCAGCTCAATGCCCTGGGGCCAGAAAGAACAAGGATGGAATTTGATCCCTGACTAGAATGATCCAGCCTGTTTATAGGATGTAATCCTGGGGAGAGGACGGGAGGAGAGGGGGAGCGTTCAGTAGCTAATTAATTGTTTAAACAGTTCTCATTTTATCTACCAGTGTCACAAAGCAATCAGCTCCCTTGCTGTCCTGCACCTGTCTGGCAGATTTACCTGAGACCTGCGTTATCAACGTCTGCAGTAAGACAGAGTCCATTTTTACACTCTTACAGCACAGCAGCAAAAAGATAATAAAATAACTAATGATGCAGAGCTGCGAAATAAAAGCAGTGGCTCAAAAAGCAAGATTGCAGGAGGAAGAAAAAATTATGGTCTGCCACAGCCGTTGTAGGGCCACAGAAATGCAGCAATCTATCCAGTCTTTATCTGGGTTTTCTAAATAACTTCTGCTACTCAGCAATTTTTCCATTGCGAACTTAGGCGCTGATGCCGAAACTGACAAACCTTTTTTACTCAATTTAGTAGCGTCGGTGCAGGAACTGATGAAACAGATAGCCTTCCTGCGACAACCTGCAGCCATGCCAAATGTATAAAAAAAACATAGCCTCCACAGAGCGTAATCCTGCACCCAGTACAGCAACAAGCAACTCCACAGGATTTAATGGAGGACTGTTCTACCAGGCCCCATATGGTAAAACTGAAATTTGTCTGTAAGCATTGAAAACTTTTGGCGGTCACTCTTGTTACTGCTGGATACATATCTGCAATCAAACATCTTCCTCTGTACAGTGGATCAGCTGTGCCGAACACAGCAGAGAGCCTGCGGATGTTCAGGCTTAACATAACCCTGTGTGAATTGCCTTCAGACGCAATGAAGAATATAAAGGATGTGCTTCTGCAAGCTGGCTGCACCACACCTGTGCAGCATTTGGGCAGGCCCCCTACAGAGCCATACAACTCAGCAAATCAGAAGCTTCCTGCAGGTTCCACTCAATTTGATGTGCAGGTTTTAGAGACTGATCTGGCAGCAGAACAGGACTCAGTCACTCTTGCATATTGTTCTAATGCAGTCTGTGGAAACGTTAATGTATATGAAGAGTTTCTCCTGGTAAAAACTCTTTTAAACGAATAAAGACCTAGCGTGTGACGTGGAGCACGTGCCAGTGGAACACAACCCACTTAGCTCCTAACAGCTAACAGCGAGCGTTCAAGTGTTTTTTTTGTATTTTGTTTCGCAAATAAACAGGGCCCTCTAAAGGGCAGTGCTGGACTCAGGGTAGAGCAGTCCCCCACAGGAGGGGATCATTCCCCTTGCAACACAATGAGAAGTGTGAGCAGAGCTGTCTGGGGTCACTAGCAGCGAGACTCACTCAGGGCCAGCAGCCTGCCCTTTCATCTAATCTCACAGCTGCTTGCTTTGAGTACAGGCTGCGTGCAGCTGGACAGGCTGCTGCAGTGAATAGGGAAGCACCTACCAACTGAGCATCTACTATCACCCCTTTGTCTCATCAGATCTTCTCTCTTGCCCATTGTGCATCAAACTGACCGGTTCATTTTGCACAGCAAAATAATCAGTCATGCGAGGGACAGCCCGTTTAAGCAGGCGTGTGTGCTACACAGGCCACATGTTTCTTGTGCTCTCTTACTGTATCTCTCTCAGTCAGAAATGTTCTGGCTCCTTGCCTGCACTCACTATAATCAAGGCAGAACCATTGTTAATGCATAAAAAAAACTTGATCCAAGAGGCTTTACGGGTTTTACATGTTATTGCTGGTAAAGTGCTTTACCTTTGACTATAAATGGGTTGAAAAAAGAAGATGGCTATTTTTAGTTAAGGCTGTCGCAGAGTATTTCAGGGCTGTCTCATGATTCTGATTTAGAGTAAGAGCCTTGAAAGTCAAGTAAATTTTCTCTCCTAGGGCAAGGATTTGACAACAAAAAAAGAGACAAAAAAGAAGAAATGTTGAGCTGTCCTGATAACTGGTAACTACAGTACAATCTAACATTACAAAACTTGAAAGGTAAAAGACAATTAAAGCTTCCCCACGTAGCAGCTCTATTGCCAGCTGAACACCAGTAATCCTGGCCTGGAAGACCGCTCCCTTCCTATTGTGACAACTGACCAATGCTGTATCTTCAAGACATGACAGTGTCTCACTCGAGATTCTAATGAGGAGGGAGACAGAACGAGAATCCGATGTAATTGGGAATGTATATTTTGTTGCTCTGTTACTCCTTTATGTTATGGATGTAGAGACAGTACGCACAGCGCCTACATGTGTATAGGATTGGTAATGCAACAGAAGGGAATGATGCATAACTTAAGATACATAATCAAAGCCTTAAGTTGAATTCCTTGAAACGCTGCGTGTCTGTGTGCCTGTGTCCTCTCATCGAACCTGCAGCCGAACCTCCCGCTGATGGACGACTGCCAAGGACCCCCGAGAGGCAAGTCATCATCACACTATGCATGCAGTAACAAGCCTCTTGCTTGCTGTATTTGTAATGCAGGCTGTCGTGCTGTCAGGCTGCAACATTAATTTCACCTGTAAGGCATGCATGTGGGTCATTCTCTGATTATTGATAACTTAAAGAGCATGTATTTAAATAAAGAAAAGCACATCACAGTGAAATGCTGTGAAGCTAATAAAAAGCTGACTTCAGATAGACCCATTCAAGGCAATTCCAACAGAGCAACAATTAGCTGAGGTTAGATGCTTTTCACGTTAGAAAGGCAGTACCCACAGTCACCGAAACAAAAAGACCCAGCTGGCTCTCAGTGTTTAAACCTCTCCCGGTTTAGATACTCTGTGCTGAGTGATTTGATATTACGTGTGTCAGATTTAGGGATTTTATTTGCTGCATTTAAAACAGGAGCAAGTGGCTGTAGAAAAAAAAAAAACACATCAAATCATTGCTGCCTTTTAGCTGCAGCTTCATTGGTTCAGATTGCAGCCAAAACAGCAGATCTGAGGCTGAACCCCTGACCTGTGGCTCGAGAGGGCAAGGACATTAGAGAGCAGCTGCATCACTTCTCCTGTTCAGCGCTGGGTAATAAACGAATTAAAGAAATACAGTTACTGTGCTTGAAAAATAGGAAGGAAAGATCAAAGAAACTGAGTCAAGTAGAGAAATATTTTCCGGCTTACTACCTTCACTAGTGTTATTGTGGAGACGGGATTGTAAACAAACAGAGATGCTACTGAAACACTGAGAATGTTCTGGAGAGGTTCTGAAGGGAGGAGGAGGAGGACAGAAAGAAAGAAAGAAAAGAAAGAAAGAAAAGAAAGAAAGAAAGAAAGAAAGAAAGAAAGAAAGAACATTTCCAGGTTAAACTAAAAAAAAAAAAGAGAGATCGAAACTCTTGAACTGATGTTTATTAGCTTTACTTCGGCCTCGCCTTAAATCACAATTTGGAGATAGGAAGCAGCAATGTTGGCAAACCAACCAACAAACTGTTTTGGTTGTCCCTTAGCTGTTGTGCAGCCTTACAATCAAACTGTATCTCACTGTGGGACAGCAGCTTCTATGCTAAGGGATTATTGGTAAACAAAACAGTGTGGTTTCGGATTAAATTAGACCCCTGACGGAGGCCGTCTGTGCTGCAGGTAGAGGTTTGTTTAGGAGACGGGAAATGGTGTGGCTCCCCCCCGCAATGCAGACTCTCGCTCTGGCACAGAAAGCAGCTGCTGCTGTTTACAGAGCTGAAAAGGCCAGCGCCGCTGCTTTGAAGCCGTTTCGAGAGAATAAAAAAGAAGCGTGCGCCACTATTTAAGGTAATTTCTTGCTAAAATCACTCATCCTTGCCGCGAGTTATTGACAGGGATAAGTACTTTTAAATCAGGACTCAATTACATTGATCAGCAGTCATATCATACAAGAAATCAGGGCTCATATTTCAGCAAGAAACAACAACAACAGCGGCGGGGGGGGGACTTAACCCTTTAGAATCCTTGAAAGCAGGACAGTTATGGAGGTCTTACCTTGTGGTCTGTTTTATTTTACAGTTTGATTTATTTGTTTTACTGTGCTTTAACCGACAAAGGGCTTTCTAAAAAAAATGCTAAAATGTTAGAGTCTGGATTTCAGCATTGAGATAAGCTGGACCTTCTCTATTAAACTAGTGACCCACCATGGGGTGAAAACATGCTGTACAGTCCGCAGATATCCTGGACTTGCTCCATCCACCAGCACCCCAGCTTTGCTTTAGTTTAGTTTATCTGGAGGCCATATGGAATTGGCAGTCCAGTGCATCAAGTGTTGGTAAACGCCAACAGTACTCGCAGTGCTGTTAGTTAGTATGGGGATGATTTAGGGATCAGTGAAAATCATCTCTGTTTATTACTGTATTAGTAATCCCTCCGTTTCCCCACGCAGCAGCCTCTGCTTTCAAATGATATCAAAGAGTCACTTTAGTTCTTCAGCATGAGGTTTAATAACAGAGTAAAAATATGAGGTGTTTATCTCTCAGGTATTTATCAGTGAGACAGAGAGAGAGAGAGAGCAGGAGAGAGAAGGAGGAAGGGGTGAGAGGGAGAGAAAGGAGAGAGAGAGAGAGAGAGAGCACGCAACAAGCAATCCAGTCACATGCTAGGTGCTATGAATTTTTTATGTAAATGAGCACAGCATATGTTGTCCTGACATCTAAGGGACTGTGAAAGGAGGAGGATAAGTTACCACATCTCTAATAGGCCTTGGCAAGCAGGGGTTCAATAAAGGAACAAACACAGTTCACATTTGCTACACAAAACTAAACTAGAGGGGAACGTGTACTAGTCAATCTTCAGACTGAGCTGAATGTGATCAATGCAGAACTTAATATTGATTTAGTCCCACTCAGGGGAACCATGGCCCCCACTTTTTGACAAAAGGGCCTCGCATATTGCTTCTCTTGGTCTTGAATTTGGATGCTCGTTCGTACCGTGCAGCTGTCAAAGTTACTATCGCTATAAGGAATTATCCCTCTGGGCCTCACCCCACACAAACATATTAACATAGGTAAACATTTCTTATTCAGCATTGTTGCTGTGGGTTCACTAGCAGAGCAGAGAGCCTGACTATGTTTTGGGAGACTGCACCTCTGTACCCATTTCTGAAGTGTGTAAGT
Source organism: Polyodon spathula (assembly GCF_017654505.1). Taxonomy (NCBI): domain Eukaryota; kingdom Metazoa; phylum Chordata; class Actinopteri; order Acipenseriformes; family Polyodontidae; genus Polyodon; species Polyodon spathula. The sequence continues at coordinate 36,818,690 of NC_054549.1, read as the reverse complement.
GTGTGTGTGTGTGTGTGTGTTATAATTAGGGCTGTATATTTTTGATGGAAAAAATTGCTCTTTTTCCAGCATCTGATGGTATTAAAGCAGAAAAATGATACAATACAATACCTACATATTGAAATGCCTGCCTGAAAAACAGTAAATTGTGGAATATTTAGTTTTTCATGTTTACCTTGTAAATAAAGAATAGAAACAAATGTGCATTGTTCTAAAAGTTCTTATTTAAAGCAGGTCTAGAAAAAAAGTTTCCATTTCAATGTGTGTTGCCCAAGCAGTAATGCAATTACAGTTGATGGCATCTTTGACTTGTAAATGTTAGGAAATCTACATTCTTTCTATATTGAGATTTACGTTTCAGTTTAGTTTTTTTGATTATTTGAGCTGGCACGGTGAAGCTGTTCTGAGCAGAGTTCGGAACAGCAACTTAACAGCAACTGTGATCAGCATGATTTCATTTTTAAGAGAGGGATACATCACCCAGCCTCAGTATGCAGTCTTTACTTTGCCTGTGAGATAAAGTTTCTTTCAGTGCGAGAAATAGATTACTTTTAAAACGGGAAATATACTTGGATAATTAATGGATGTACTTTAAGAAGGTGATAATATTGTGGAAAATCTTAATTTCGCCACCACCAAAAGAATGAACTAAAACAAGGCATGCCCCCCACCCGCCCCCCCACCAAAACTCTCACAACCGGACCTTGGACCCCCCACTTTCAGAAAGGCTCTGGCGCTGTTGGTCCACTTTGGGTCAAGGATCTGTTTATAAAATATACAAATCATTCAAGGTTTTAGAGATGATTAAGAAGGAATAACAGCTTATTAAATTAGCATATTACAAGTGTAAAAGAAGGATTATTATAAATCTCTTGCATGTTTGAATAATATTGCTAAAGCCTGTTGCTATTATTGTGTTGTTATGATTATACGTATTGTTATACAGAAATATAACACAATTATAAATGGATTAGTAATTGTTTAAACATATCCTTACACTGAAGTGTCCCCTGGAGACTGAAATAATGCAAGTGTTACACCAGCTGTGATTGCAATACAATATGTGAAATTCCAGGGGGGCAGCAACTAAACTGGGGACCATTGATTTGAAACTCAGCTCAGTCAAAGCCCTGGTTTCAATATGAACCGTCACACACTGGATCCCATTGAAGAGGCTGACATGTGATCTAAGTTTGAGATATGTCTCCTTCTGGAAAATATGAGGTCCCATTTCAGCAAGAAGGATTTCCTCAATCTGTTTTAGGGCGTACCTGTCCTCCCCTCCCAGCCTCCACTCCCCTCATCATTGCTATATCAAAGCTAAGAGCATGCGGTCCTAAGACCTCGACTCTAGCTGCCACCTCACACCACGTCCTGTTATTCTTTTCCTTCGCAAAGATGCTTTTGCCAACGTCTGTATTTAGCCAGCATCCCTTAACCAGTTTCATTCTATTTTTTCAAACCCCTTCACTGAAGCCTGATGAACGTGCAGAGTGCCATCTATACAGTGTCACAAAAAAAGAGGCTATATAATAGAGAAAAAATATATATTACTCATTTCCCTATCTGGCAGCTTAGCAGACAAGCTTACTGAAACATACTGGCCCTTGCATGGGCAGCGCAGGCTGATGCTTATCTATTGTGAGACAATGGGTTTAAACCCACAATATGAGTATTCCTGCTTTAGATAACATTTTCAAAATGGTTACTGTAACACAGGTACACACAGTACGTCACAGAGAAGCATATAAATTAAAGCAAATAATTTCTGCGTTGATGCAATTCCATTTTATGTCACGGGATTGAGTTTCTAAACAGGAAACAAAGTTTTCTGCACTGCATTTAAAAATAAAGAAAAATAACACTGACCAAAAATGACCCGAACAAGATTACGTGCTCGGACAAAGACAGACAGAGACAGACCATCAGGCTTCCAATGTAATGTTAAGAGAAGCGCAGTTCTCTCCAGAATAACTCTGAAATGAATGTCTTTCTTTCACGCTTACACACTGTCAGGCAGCAGCTAGCTATGAATCACATACCAGTTTATTCTCCTGAAAATTCAATTTCAGTCAAGCATATTATTTAAACAGAGAACACAGAGAATAGAACCTACTTCAATGGAATCTGGACTCTGTAACTCTACTCTGAAAAAGGCACAAATAGGAATGCTGCATTTTTATATAAAGGCTGAGCATATCTTAAGACTACAGACGTGCTACAACACAGGGCTTAGAAGACTGTTTTGAGTTTTTTTTTTTTTATTTTAAGCGACAATGCAATTTAAATTCAATGAAAAAATTTAAATAGGGTATTCAACGCACTTTCAAAAAGCCAATAATGACTCATTACATTTAATACAAGTTTGGATGACAGCATCAAATACAAATCCTCAAAAGGATAGAAAAAATGATGACAAAGGGACTCTGCAGAGTGACTGACAAGCAACAATGTCACAAAGAGGTTAGACCGTGCTCTTCATAACACAACCTTCCCCTCACCTACTGTCCCTCAAACCAGAGTGTAATCAAAAGGAAGGGCTGTTTCCAAGGGATTATGAATATAAATGGGATTTCCCTCTACAGAGGAAGGCATGGTGGGGGTTGGAGTGCAGCACATGGAGAGGACGATGTGAGATGACAACAGGAGAGACATGACTAGAGATTCAGGCCTCAGGTTTACCACGCAGCTGAGAGAAGCTCCAGACTGCAATGGTGAAGAGAGGGGCATTACATAAGCTCTGTCGAAGGGAACAAGCACATGAAGAAGACAAGGCACAGCTCTGCAGTTTCATTAGCTCTGTGTATCGCTACAGAAGGGTTTGTATTGTTAACTGTTTAACAGTGCTTCCTCTTTGATCTTGTGAATAAGCGTGGGTTGAGTGGTACTTATTGAGATTTCATTCTGGTTAAACAAGAAAGAGCTGACCTGAACTGTTTGGAATTCTGCACACCTGTAGTAGAATGGGACGCCTACTTACTCTGCACCCCTTTTTAATTCATAGTAACCTCATTTAGATTATTACTGATACTGTAACTGTAAAAATACAGAGAGAATTACAGAGAACAAAAACCCCAGGAAGTGTAACATTGCAGTTCTGCAGCTGCTATCTGCCTGCCTTTCATTATGATAGGGGTCTGGGATTATTACTCAGTTTGCTGAACTACTTCTGTATATTAAAGGGGCCACTTCCACGCTTCTTTTTTTTTTTTTTTAATTATGGCAGAGCAACTTCTCAGACTCCACAAACCATTTTAAAATTTCTAAAAATGAAATAAAAAACGTGTGACCGAAATGGATATACATTCCCGGGAATGCATTTACAACTCCCCCATCAGAACACATGGACAACTGTGTATCTCAGTTTCAAGACAAAAGCATCTTAGGAAACAGTCAATCCAAAAGCAACATTGGCCACAAAACACAAGGCAGTGCCAGCAAATCATTCCCCATCACCAGATTGTTGTGGCAAGTGACAGATATGACGAGCTTGAAAACAGACGCTGTGCACAAATGTGTTGCTGGTTCTGATTTCTGTGACTACTGCCAACATACAGAATGTAATACAGCTGGATCTAGTGCCCGAATGTACAAATGAAAAAAGGCTGCATTGCCTGAACACGTGGGTTCCAACAGTTTACCCTGGAGATATAATCTGTGTAATGCAGCACATAGGAAAACATCTTAATGCCCCAATGTACACAGTTCTATAGTATAGTACACAGTAATGTGTTGAAGGGTAGTGTACTAGTATAGGCACTGCTATACTATGGGATAGCACAGAATTATAAAGCACATGATAAGAGTAGAACTGCAAACAGCAAACCAGATGTAGTCCTACCCCAATGGACTAGAATCTCCTGAGTGTTAGAGTATTCAATATCCCATTAGATTTTTCCAATGAAACTAATGGGTCTTGGAGCGTGGACTCACCCCTTTGATCTGCTGGACTCCACTGACCAGCCGAACCACTCGGTCGATCTCCTGCTCTATCCGCCCAGCCCAGTACTGCATTCTGCAGGGTGAGGAAGAGAAGACAGGTCAGCTTGCAGGGAGAGTGCATTTACAAACACATACGCTCCAAATCCTAACTTGTACAATAGCAAGTCCTGTTATTGGAAGAATGACCTTATTGTTTTATCTCTTTGCTATTCATGAAATTCGTGAGTTTTCATGAAAACGAATGTTGTTGCTTTATTCATTAATGACAATCTAGGAAGGATTTATTCATTTTTTTTAATCAATATCAAAGTTGCTTTTTGTTTTATTATTTTTTCGTAATCTGCACCACTTAAGACTCAGAGAAAAGAGAACATTCACAGATTCTGGCTGGAGGAATGTATATATAATCTGCCCAGAGGAGAGATTTGCCACACTGAATACTGCAGTTTGCATCCCAGGCTACCTTTCCCTTTTAGCTTTTGTTCCTCAACAAGCTGTCTTTTGTTTTGTTTTACACCTGGTTGTTTTAGCAATTCCTACCCAACGTGAAAGGAATAGCTGTCAGGGCGTTTGGCTCACACTATATGTAATTCTGAACTTCTTTCCTCTGTGTTCCCTATCATTAACTTTCTCTAGTCAGCTGAGAATCTGTTTGGCTAATGTGACATAATTACTGTGCAACTTTCGTTCAAGAAGACGACTGCTGGGGTGGTGTTAAGTGTGTTGTCTCAACGTTTTTAGAATTAGAAATTCTATTTTTGTTTATTTAAAAAAGCAAAAATGTTACTTTTAAAGTTGTATTTCCTCCTTAGAAAGGTGGTCCTTTAATACAGTAGATTTTTTTTTATTATTATTTGTTTATTTAGCAGACACATTTATCAAAGGCAACTTACAGAGACTAGGGTGTATGAACTATGCATCAGCTGCAGAGTCACTTACAACAACGTCTCACCTGAAAGACAGCACAAGGAGGTTCAGTGACTTTCTCAGGGTCACATAGTGAGTCAGTGAGAGAACCAGGATTTAAACTGGGCATCTGTACCAAGTAAGTGGACGGGCATGGAGACTGAATCACTCTGTCAATTGGTAACAACATCCATTGAGGTCAGGCTTGAGGCAAGCTTGCTGTGTTATCCCCTGCCCTGCAGATAAAGGGTGATTTCCACTTCCATTGTTACCAATCCAGCTTCTTTCACAAGCACCAAAAACAAACAAACCACAAAAAAACACAAAGTGGTAATATTGCTAACCTGCGACTGACCTGTCATGTTTATTGTTACACTATTCATCTCTCTCAAAGACTCAAGCTGCTGTACAGAACACATGCATAATTCAATCCGCTATTACATATGCAATATCCTTGTCACAGGCTTTTATCAAGACAATCAATCTGTACGTTTGAAACAAATGCAACGGAACAGCTTAAATGGCGCAATCTGAGGGTGATGTCTGCAGATTTACACTGGGGAGTGCGGGACCGTGAACGCCTCTCTCATCTGCTCATCCCACACTCTATTGCATGATGGAGGATATCTGCCTCTACAATGCAAATTGGAGCAGCGCTATCGTTCAGGTGCATAGAGACTGAACCCAACTCTGATTAGTCTTACACAGAGGCGGGGCAGGGAACCAGCATTTAAGCAAACACAGCAGCTCTTTGCTAAAGACTTGGGAGACAATCCCTTGAGGTGATCTGAGCCACGCTCATTAATCATTCAGTTTTTACCCTGTGAAGCACCGGGCTCTGTTAATGCAGCCTGCTTTTTCATTCACTGGGAGGAATTCAGATATAAAGAAGTTTGGTGATCGGACTGGACGCCACAACGGAAAAGCTATTTTTTGTAAACCTCGGAATGCACCAATCAGGGCACCACTGGGCAACATAAGCATTACACAAAGAGAAATGATGAACCTGAGAAAGAACCTGCCATTGCTAATATTATCCCATAGATCGAAGCCCTTCTCGGGACAAACGACGGATGTATTGAGCGGTTAATGCATCAACACCGGTAAGTTTTCACTGCATTGCCTCTTGTGACCTGGAGTGGTAGTTCTAGGTAATCTCGCTGATGTCATGGGATGATTCCACTACCAGCTTCTATTGCTTTGAGTTGCATTTTCCACAGTTTACCGAGGTGTGTCACGATCAATGTACAGCAAAGGACAGTCAAATATAGTGAACGTTTTGGCTAGTGATGGAAATCACAGAAAAGTATCGATAAATACTCTATAATAAAGAATGGTGACTTTTTTTTTTGGGGGGGGGGGGGGGGGGGGGAGACTGTGCTAATTTTAATAAATAAATGATTCTACTATAACATTCTTGTACATGGGATCAGTTGGTTCAAGTTGTCTAGTATCACTGTTGGTTTCAAAGTTCTTCAGTTAATTAGTGACGGGTGGGGGGCGGGGTTGTTCTACACATGACCAGCCTTCTGAAAGCTTGACCACTACTTCCCTATCACTCCAGTATAATCTCTTTTCTTATCCTAGCTCCTCTTTGGGTGCCAGAACAGGGGTGTCTGTTTGACTGGCGGTGGTGGGTGATAAGAGGATTGAAACTACTGGAACTGATCAGGAAAGCAGGGGCTGATGCTCAAAAAAAAAAAAGCTGTTTGTTTTACTACAATTCAGTAGAAGGCAGGAGCCATAGAGCACACCACATGTTGGCCACTGAAGGAATCCAGGATTCTTACTATGGGAAAGGGCTTGTTTAATGAGTTCATGTATTTAATGAGATTCATATGTCCGAATCCTATCTCTTATAGAACTGCAGTACAATATTTAGATTTGAATAAGAATGTAAGGCTGTGATCAGAAATATAACTAGGTATAAAGGTAATAAAAACCCTTATGCTTGAATGTTTCATATTCATTTAAATTCCAGTTACAGCTAAAAAAATTACATAAATTCCAACTTCGTGGTACTGATGTTTCAAACCTTTCTTCTGTGTTGTTAAGCTTCGTGAATCTCAGATGCTTCTAGCAATTAGCTCTGGCTGCTCTTTAAGTCACACTGTGAAAGGTCAGTCCTGTCATGAGAATTCCTTTCTCTTCTGGTCTAGTTTTCAGGCTGGCTTCCTGGGTGCAGCCGGTGCAGTGCAGCAGCAATGCTGAGAAGCTCTGAACAGTGTGTTAGTTGCTCAACAAAGCGCAGGATGACATTCCCAGCCTGGGAATTAAGTATTTTGCTGCATATTTAGGTGCCAGGCGGACACTCTGCACAGGACACGAGACTGTGCTCTTCAGGTAAACCAAACCAGAGATCTGTTCTAAAGGGGTTTGAGAAAACATTGCACTCCTCTCTGTGTAAATAAAAGTGTCAGAAAGGATTTAAAGTTTTTCATCATTTCATCCTGACCAGAATACAATATAGCCACTATGATCACTGAACTCCAAGTTCAGAATGCATCCAGAATGGGAAGGGTTCTGAGTGGCACACTGGGCTTGAATTTAGAACACAAGTGAAGCGAGCTGGTCTCTTCGTGAGCAGTACTCCACATCAGTCCACATCACAAAGCCCTGTACATTTTGCACTGTTCTGTAACTTTACACAGTCAAACTTTCCAAATTGGCTGTTGTCTATATGATTAAATGAACCATTATTAACTAGCTTCCGAACATCTTAATGGTCGGGTACTGTAAGGCTTACTTAATATGTCGTGACTTGTCTTTCGTTTTTAAGTAAAGTGAGGGCCCCCGCTCATTACGTAAGGATTATATTCTCAGATTGGATCAGTGAATTGGTTTGCATTTGTTTGGTCGATTTGAAAGACAGCATTCTTTTTTATAAATAGAAGGTAACACTTATAACAACCTCAGTGCAATAGACACACAGTTTTACTAGTGTCTGACTTCAGCATTTTCTGACACATCAGGTGTCAAACCACAAGCCTCAACTCCACCCCTGTTCTTTTTGTAATGCTGAAAGATGCCAAAATAGAAGAACAGTTCAGGGCTGAACATGTCAGTGAAGCTATTCATTTGCAACGTCAAGATCTCAAGAAAGTTTTCATTAACAATTACATTCACACAGCCATAGAGAACATCACACAGCCATTCACACTGCCCAACCAGAACATCACACTGCCATTCACACTGCCCAACCAGAAAACCACACAGCCATTCACACTGCCCAACCAGAAAACCACACAGCCATTCACACTGCCCAACCAGAAAACCACACAGCCATTCACACTGCCCAACCAGAAAACCACACAGCCATTCACACTGCCCAACCAGAAAACCACACAGCCATTCACACTGCCCAACCAGAAAACCACACAGCCATTCACACTGCCCAACCAGAACATCACACAGCCATTCACACTGCCCAACCAGAAAACCACACAGCCATTCACACTGCCCAACCAGAAAACCACACAGCCATTCACACTGCCCAACCAGAACACCACACAGCCATTCACACTGCCCAACCAGAAAACCACACAGCCATTCACACTGCCCAACCAGAAAACCACACAGCCATTCACACTGCCCAACCAGAAAACCACACAGCCATTCACACTGCCCAACCAGAAAACCACACAGCCATTCACACTGCCCAACCAGAAAACCACACAGCCATTCACACTGCCCAACCAGAAAACCACACAGCCATTCACACTGCCCAACCAGAAAACCACACAGCCATTCACACTGCCCAACCAGAAAACCACACAGCCATTCACACTGCCCAACCAGAACATTGCACAGCCATTCACACTGCCCAACCAGAAAACCACACAGCCATTCACACTGCCCAACCAGAAAACCACACAGCCATTCACACTGCCCAACCAGAACATTGCACAGCCATTCACACTACCCAACCAGAAAACCACACAGCCATTCACACTGCCCAACCAGAAAACCACACAGCCATTCACACTCCCCAGACTGAGGCTTGATGGACTAGTGGTTAAAGAAATGGGCTTGTTACTAGGAGGTTACTGGTTCAATCCTAGCCACTGACTCACTGTGTGTGACCCTGAGCAAGTCACATAACCTCCTTGTGCTCCATCCTTTGGATGAGACATAAAACTGAGGTCCTATTGTAAGTGACTCATTAGTTGATGCACAGTTCACCCCAAGTCTCTAAAGTTGCTTGGATGACATTGTCTGCTAAATAATTATAATTAACCAATGGTTTTGTTAAGCAGTTTTGCAATTAACTATCCAACTGATAACATGGGTAGAACATGAGAAAGCTCTGCTGCTTCAAAACAATTATATTCTTCTTCTCCTAGAAAAAAAACCTTTTCTGAACATTTTTTTAAAGACATGTTTAAAGCAGCACAGAAATAATGCTGATTTGGAAAAGGTCACTTAGCAATACAGAAAAGTTAATGATGAGACACTGGTACAGAACACTGTGACGGTAACTGCCAAACTGTGGCAGTGTGATGTTCTGGTTGGGCAGTGTGAATGGCTGTGTGATGTTCTCTATGGCTGTGTGAATGTCTGTGTGGTTTTCTGGTTGGGCAGTGTGAATGGCTGTGCAATGTTCTGGTTGGGCAGTGTGAATGGCTGTGTGGTTTTCTGGTTGGGCAGTGTGAATGGCTGTGTGGTTTTCTGGTTGGGCAGTGTGAATGGCTGTGTGATGTTCTCTATTGCTGTGTGAATGTCTGTGTGGTTTTCTGGTTGGGCAGTGTGAATGGTTGTGTGGTTTTCTGATGGGCAGTGTGATGTTCTGGTTGGGCAGTGTGAATGGCTGTGTGATGTTCTCTATGGCTGTGTGGTGATGTTCTCTATGGCAGTGTGAATGTCTGTGTGATGTTCTGGTTGGCCATCATCATCTTCTTATTTTAATCAAAAAAAGCTATATTCTCTTTGCAATTCTATAGTCCAATAGAAAGCCTACAAACTTGACCCCATTAAGTGGTTTTCACTGTAATTGTTAATGAAAACTTTCTTGAGATCTTGACGTTGCAAATGAATAGCTTCACTGACATGTTCAGCCCTGAACTGTTCTTCTATTTTGGCATCTTTCAGCATTACAAAAAGAACAGGGGTGGAGTTGAGGCTTGTGGTTTGACACCTGATGTGTCAGAAAATGCTGAAGTCAGACACTGTCAAAATGTGCTCCTTATCAGTCTCTTCTAGTTTGTACACAAAAATGCATGCTTTGCATTCAATTAAAAAAATGCAAGGGTGCACTAAATAAGGAGATTTATCTGAAGTGATGCTGGAGGCTAAATTAGGACCCGACGTCACCTTCCCCCTACCCTCTCCCTGTCCCATCGCCTCGCTGCTCAAAACTGTCCCTAGAGGAGCCACTTCTGGGTCCTGAACCTCCTTGGTGGTGGCGTTCTCTGCCCAGTTTTCTTTCTGCCCTGTGATTATGACTCATTGTCCAATGAGCTGTGATAGACTTGGCAAAGTCCTTATTATTTCTCAATGTTCCACGCTCACATCAGAGGATGCTTCACTTCATGCCAGGAAAACTAGTGGGAAATTCCTCTTCCCAAAACAAAACACAAAATAAAGCAAGCCAGCAAAGTCCCATCCTTTGTACCCTATAACCATGCAAATAGGGTGTATGCAAGATCAACAAATGGGCTTGTATGCGTAATTATTTTACAAAAGAGTTATAGGAAGAAGAAAGTAAATGATTATTAGAAATACAATTATTAGGCTTTAACACAGTCTCTTATAAATGTTACTAACACAACGTACAATGCTGTTGTAAAGTAACACAAGTTCATAACCATGACAGCACCCACACCTTGCATTTGTGTTCATCTTCAACCATAGGTGGCTTATACACAGTCACAGGTGCATGGGCTAATATACAAAACCAAAGGAGTAACTTCATTTCCTCTGTGAATACCCAAGTATATGCTCATACATTTGCAGAACTGTATGGTAAGCCAAAAATAAAACAATATGCTTAATCAAGGTGAAGAAGGGAGCTATATGCAGGTATATGGTACTAGATATTTAATATAGCAGGGAAACCAGGTCAGCATTTTTCTGGCCAGTAGGAAATTATCTGCTTATGCTTAATCCTCACTGGGAAAAAAGTGTCACTCCACAATGGCAACTGTTCTGTACTAATGGTAACACAAGGGCATGAGGCTGGCATAAGCTCCCAGTGGTAACATTTCAAACTACTGGTATAGCTATCTTATGAATGCAATATATTCCAACTTCCCTGGTGAAGATGTTTGAACCTTTGCTTGGTGTCAATCATATTGCGGTTTATTGCGATGTGTCCGTGGCTATATCAGGATACCAGGCTGGTTTTCCAATGACACTAAACTTTTCAGAACAGAGCACTGGAAGCTGAGCAGAAAAGGCATATGTACTAAATAAAGCAGAATTGTCATGGGAATTATTATTTTGCTGCTTTTTTCCCCATAAATATAACAGTGTCAGCAGCAAGAAATCATAATGCACAGTACTGGAGAGGCTGGTCTGCTCCTGCAACAGCAATCCTCTAATGCCTTTTGAGCATCGCTGTATTCATTCTTAATTAAAGAGCACTGCTCGATTTCATTATGCTGCAAACCCGACATGTCAGCATAAAAGACAGACTTAAAGACGATGGTCTTTAAAAAGAGTAAAAAAGACGATGGTCTCAACCACTAAGGGCTAATCAGGGCATTTGTTTAAAACATTCTGCCTTTCAAAACACAGGTCGAGTTTTTAATTTGCAATTCACCGATTAGGCTTACTTTTAACTTTGATCCAATGGGCACAGTCTAGTATAGAAGGCTACGTTTACAGTCTTTCTGAGCAGTTCCAAGTACTGCTGCTTGAACAGTGACAATAACAAAGTGCTATTTATATATCTGCAACTGAGTACAAGCATCACGCATAATTCCCAATTCAGCTAGAGGCATTGTTCTCATCGTCCCATTGTGGAGCAAGGTTATTCCTGGACTCAGTCCTGCTCTTCTGAAACTGATTGAAACACGTCTCACTAAACCTGCTGCAAGGTAATCGCCTCCCCTATTGGCCTACTCTTGATGAACAGGGTAAATTATGCCAATTTGATTATTATTATTATTTATTATTATTATTATTATTATTATTATATTATTATTATTATTATTATTATTTTACTGCAGGTATCCCTTTATTAGAACGTATTCAATAGATCCAGGAAGCTCGCAATACTCTTCAATCTTCTTTAATGTTTCACTTGATGTTTTCATCATGTCATCCATGTATTCAATGTACTATAATCACAAGCCCTTTTCAGAGAGAGAGAGAGAGAATATTGCACGCTTAAATGTTTACAACCGCTGAGAGGTATACGCAAAATATCATTACCATTGCTGCGGCTTTGGTGTAACACGCTCAGGTCAGGATTATTTATTCATTAGGGTTGAGGCAGTCTTTAAAAAAACGTAGCATCTGGAATGTAAGGAAGCCTCATATTCCCGATACATTATATAAATATATGTATGTATAATAATAATAATAATAATAATAATATAATAATAATAATAATAATAATAATAATAATAATAATAATAATAATAACGTATGTGCACAATATTAATACAAAATAAACAGTAAATACCGCACTGAAGTTCTTACAACCGGTATTGATTATTTTGCAAATACATGCGTTTCAGTGCTATATAGGTAAAATGCCTGCTCAAATACTATTCTTCATAATAACCAGGTAAAGCGCACAGTGACTGTAGCAGCAGTTTGTACAGCAAAAAATAAATTAAAAAAAAAAATAAACAATAACAAATAACAGTATTTCCATAAAGAAACGGTGGAAAATTGCTGATAATGTTATAATCATATTCTTAAATAAATGTTATATTAGCAGAATTTCATACCGCTACATTACGAAATCGCTTGGGTGCGTGAACAGTCAGGACCAAGGACAGCGGTGCCGTTTAATATCAACCAGTATGTGTCATTTTATCCGAGTCTAGATCTGCAACATGTTACTGTACTGTGAAGCAAATGCAATCTTCGCTTTCTAAATAGGAATCTGCTAGAACATACGCTGTCTTTAAAATACATAGACACTGTCCAAGCTCTGTCGACGGCTAGCAAGCTCCAGTTAAAACACCCCACAGACACCGATCCTTATCATAACACCGGTACAGGCACGAATTGTATTGCAGGTCTGCACATATCATTGCAATGCAACTCCGCACAGCTGAGTGTCAGAGAGTCGTGCTAGATGTGCAATCTGTATTTTTGATCAGTGGAAAAAAAATAGGATATATGTTTTCGTGTTGTGTAGTATTAATTCAAATTGATAGTTACATGTATGAATTGTATTATTTTATGATACAGAATGATATATATATATATATATATATATATATATATATATATATATATATATATATATATTATCAGATATATTAATATTCAGTTACATAATTATAATTAATACTTAACAACAAAAAAAAAAAAAAACACCTATTTTGTATTGCAGTATATACTACGTATTTAATACACGACAGACTGGCCAGGCTCTTTCAAAATAGCTTCCAGGATTGGAGCTAGTATGAAGCCTGGTGTAAAGTACTGTACTTGTATCTGTTAAACCAAAAAGGGACAAGTTCCTGCTTACAAATACACAGCGCTATACACAGACCATGGGTACTCTGTCTGTAGTGTTGCAGAAGCAAAGACAGCGGAACATTTTGAAGACAGTACAATGTGTATGTAATAATAATAATAATAATAATAATAATAATAATAATAATAATAATAATAATAACAACAACAAAGATAATAATAATAATTATAAATAAATAAATAGATAGATAAATAAATAAATAAATAAATAATGTTATCATTAAGCTAGCATGCTTTCAGCGGAACAAGAACTCTGTATCAACCCCGAATAAAAAATGTAAAGCTCAACACAAAAGCCATTTCATATTTAATAACGTGAGTGTAAATATGTAGTGGCCGTGCCGGTTCTGCAGTGGCTCTATTGAAAACAAAGTTGTGCCAAGGAATGCAAAGGAAGCGTTCGTTTAAAATGCAGCCCAGTTCAAAATGCCGTAGCTCTGATGCGCCCTCCCAGTCCCCTCGCCTGCTGTACATCTCCAGACATAGCCTGCTACTACTCCGCCGTGTGTTTCCACATCAGAAAATATTTAGATGAAAACAAGCAGCTGCATTGGCGAGCTAAAACATAGCTGAGGGTTCTGGTTTTAAAAGAAAACGAAGGGCTTAAGCCAGTTTTACACATTCCAGAATGGTATGTATAGATCATGTGACTTATCGGCTACTAGAAGCCAAAAAGACTAGCCAGAAGCAGGTATAGACATTATCCTTAAAACGAACACACACACAAGCACATTGTTGACGTCCTTTTAAAAAAAATAGTAATAAAAAGCTGGCAGGTGTGCATTCGAGTAAATAAACATAACCGGCACCTTCCCCATCTGTTAGGTGCGGTACTTAAAAGCTTCTGCTCCAAACAGCAGTGCTTGTAAAACACCTGTGTGCCACGCATGGAAACTGAGCCACTGCACACTGGGATTCGAGATGCCGCCCAGCTCGCTACAGTTTAACCAGCATTAGAAGTAATATTAATACCCCTAATAATAACGAGCCACTTGGAGAATCCGTGACCTAATTAGAAATAATCAAGGATTTTAAGGATCTTAATTGTGGTCCTAGTTTCAGCAGCAGCAGCGATAGCGCTCTGCTTCCCGTCACCAGATCTAAAAATCAGCGCAGTTCGAGCCACCTGTCCCAGTTCTTGTTCCCCCTGCGCCCTGCCAAGCCATCGGCACTCCCGTTTCGGGGGTTTACTTACGTGTAATGCTGGGGAAATAAGAAGCCATTCGTCCCGGGAGCTGACAAGCTGAAAATGAGGACTGTTTGAATTGAGACGAAGCAGAAGAGGCTGCAGGATTGAGCACGGATCGCCATTTTTCAATTAAAAATTCAACAAACTGTGAAAAAAATTAATATATTATTATAGCCAGTGTATTTTCTTTACAACACCCTCCCTAAAAATCAAGCCTTCGCTCTTCTTCCTGTGTTTATAGACAACAGGCTCGTCACTATTCCCGGTTCCAAATCTCAATCTGAATGTTTTGTTGCTGGAGCGACAGCACAAGGTATGTGCGATGTTAAGACACACATATACACTGATGCTGCTGCTGCCGACGCCGCCTGTGCTGAGACTTTACTCTCTCCTCTCCCTGCTGTAACAAACACACAGAGCCAATACAAACCGATATATTCACTCAAATATACATGCATACACGTCTGGCGGGGGCGCGCAATAGGCCACACCCCCTGTCCTGTTTCCCTTGCCAGCGTTCCAGTCAGCCACGGACACGAGCTCCAGACCGGAAAAAAGAAAGAAGCGCCTGTTAGTTATTAAAAATTGCAGTTCAACATTTTGAAGTAACGTCATTTGTTTGGTATATACTTGCATGCGTGCAGCATTTTTTTTTTTTGCAAATAAAAAATGGATGGATTTATTTTGTTTGCTCTCTCAGTGCAAAGGCAAATTGGCGTCTAACTCAATGAAACCAGAACAATACATTAACGGATTATTTATTGCTGATATTACAATTATGAGTAGCTTTATTCTTCTCAGAAAATATGACTTTGGACTTGATTACCTACAAACTTTATATTTCATGAATCGTTCACGTTGAAATTACTTACATCCACTGTGCTACATCCATACACACAACCACCACACCTCCCCCAAATTCTATATTAATCAGACATGATTACAGAACTGCATGTGTTACTTTACACACTCACAGGCATAGGGCCAACAAATCAGAGGCTTCATTTACACCCATGCGTTCCAATATGTCAGTGTCAGGATTATAACAGCTCTCCTGTCAGGTCTACATCACAACAAACAGAGCACATGAAGGATTTTGTTTTTAGTTTGATCGGCAGTGATGCTCTCATACCCTGCAAGTCTCCCGCTTAGATTGATACAGTGTGCAAGTTATTTACATAACAGGACAGGAATTCTGCATTCAGACCTCACAGTCATCTACTGTGCATGCGCTACTACAGCAGTGAGATAGCTTGGGATGTGCTGCTATTTAAACATGCATTACTGTGTGTGTGTGTGTGTGTGTGTGTGTGTGTGTGTGTGTGCATCTGTGTGTGTGTGTGTGTGTGTGTGTGTGTGTGTGTGTGTGCATCTGTGTGTGTCAGTGTGTGCATCTGTGTGTGTGTGTGTGTGTGTGTGTGTGTATGTGTGTGTGTGTGTGTGTGTGTGTGTGTGTGTGTGTGTGTGTGTGTGTGTGTGTGTGTGTGTGTGTGTGTGTGTGTGTGTGTGTGTGTGTGTGTGTGTGTGTGTGTGTGTGTGTGTGTGTGTGTGTGTGTGTGTGTGTGTGTGTGTGTGTGTGTGCCCCCATGCTTGTGTTGTAGATTAAACTCACCATTCTGATTCAACAGCCACACTAAGTGTCTGGTTCCGTGGGATAGTTGCACAGTATTGTGGAAAGGACTGAGATAAGGACTGGGAGCAAGGAGATCCTGCCTCTCAATACAGACTCCATCGCTGGCTCAGCCCACTTTTATAATCCATGAGTTACAGTATTCATTTCACATCACATGCAATCACGAAGCTGGTTCAAATGATCGAACAGCAATCTCTTACAATGAGAAAGTGTCACTGGATCTGAGTTCTTTTTGGATTTTATTCCAGTTGAGGGGGCAGCAAAATCCAAAGTTTTCCTTCCAATAGAACTTCTCACTTTTGGGATTTTGAAATATCACCAGCATTTCTTACTGTGCTGTTTTTAGTCTTATTCTTCTTATTACTGGGATATTTGTATTCTTCATGTGCTTTGTCCATGTTAATTTAGAATATGCATACACTGCTGCAGCTTGCTGTCACAGTGTAGTGGCAGCTAAGCCACTGGGGTGGGTTTGATGCTTTGAGGTAGGAACCCATTTTGCTGCACTCGGCTCTCACACAAAGCATCAAAGCGCCCAATCCTATTGCGCTGAACAGAATTGTGTTTCAAAAATACCAGCTCAGGGTTGAGCTTAAGAACAACCTGTCAATCTCGATGAGTGAAAACTGCTCCCCGCTGCCAGTAAAGACATGAAGAGTAACCCAATGAAGCCAGGTTGAGATGCCAGAGTGCAGCTTCACCTAAAATGAGACATGCAAATCCTCTCCGCCTCTGATTAAGAAACAGCTCAACTCAGCCTCGCTGTTTTACTGTTAATTATCCTCTCCACACTGACATGGAAGGACGGGGGCAGGCGTATTCTTCATCTAATTTATAGATTTATGCACTATTATTTCTGGTTTTCCACACCCTGTTTAAAAATGTTTTAGTGAAAGCGTACAGAAATCCATTCACTTTAAAACCCAGAAGTGCTGCCCCTCTTGCAAAGATATCCAGTCTTCAGACAAATATTCAAACTGCCAGCTTTGTAGAAAAATAAAAATGGTTTACTTGAATATTGGTAATATGTATTTACAATGTGAGTCATATAAGTAAAATGTTCCATATTTCTGACTATCTCGCTCTTTCTCTCTCTCTCTCTCTCTCTCTCTCTCTCTCTCTCTCTCTCTCTCTCTCTCTCTCTGACTCAGTTTATTTTAATACTAATAAAATGTATAACTCAAATGTATAAAACAGGAAATAGATTTGAGAGGATTGAAATTGGTTCCATGAGAGGGAGGAGAACTGAACAAATTACATTAATGGAGCATTAGGGCTGAATTGGGTGGAAATAGGATACATGATAAGTCACCTGTTAAGCAACTTACAGCACAGAGCGAAGCAATGCTTATATTACCTGATCTGAAACTCACAAAGCAAGCCAGGGGCTGAGGTGTGTGGGTTTTGCAATTATACAGCAGGGCTAGAAAACCATTTGAAATGCTGCTGTTGAAACAATAAACCATTTATAAGATGCATGTCTGCTATATGCCCCAATGAAAACGATGCACTCTGAGACCCAATAAAAGTTGCAGGCTTCAGCTACCCATTTATTATAATCTTGTTTCCCATCATTTAGTGCAGCCACCTGACAGTGGTTTTACAGCACTGGACTCAAGACAACCCCTGCTGGATAGTAAAAACATTGCACCTATAAAATATACCACTGCCCTCCATGTGGTGTATTATAATCTCAAACCTTCTGTGCACAAGGTATAAGTTATTTATTTATTTATTTTTTAAGCTTGACATCACTACTTATTGTCTTCAGGGACTGCTATTGGACCTATAAATGGCCTCAATGTGTCCATGTTGACCTCATTACATCAATTCTCCTTGTCAATGAATCAGACTGCAATTAGGGTTACTGGTATTTCTACAAGGCAGTCTGCATGGTCAGTGCAAGACTATGACGATCCCTTTTAACATGTAACCCTCCTGAAAGCAGCAATTCTATTACTGACTCTTTGCATCTTTCCTCAGACAAAAAAAAAACCAATTATAAAGTTCTGTTTCTGTTACTCTCCTTTCTTTGAAATTCCCATAGCTATGAAAGACAGGAAACAGATGAGCCGACAGTTTCCTTCCAACAGTTTAATCTCTGCAGGCTGCTGCTTGATACTGTTGCTGTGAAGCCACTAATCTTTATTAGTAAACCAGATGACTGATTGCGCTGGTATTGAATTCGCTTTACGAAAGCATACAAATCAATCTCTTCTGGCTATTGATCTCTACAGACCCTGGGCTAGAGGCAGGGTCGGAGGCCACAGAGAACCTTCTGATTGGGAGAGAGACAAGCCTGTAATGCTCCACCTGCCAATCTGCTATCGATCTGCTCAGAGCACTGGAATATCGCTGCTATGGGAGACTATTTTAGGTAGCCTTGCAGTTCTTTCAGGGTTACTCCTCTGTGGAGAAGCTGAAGTAGGACATTGTTACAGAAGAATTAATCAGAGCTTGTTCTTCTTGTCTCCGGGCACAGGAAACATTTCTCTGCACTGGAAAGCAATTTGTTCTCTCCTATGACCCATGTTGTATGATGTTGCAGAGTTTATTAGGTACAAATGTATATGAATACATTCACAGCTTGCCTCAGCTCAGAATGTTATTGACTCAGCACATACACACTAGTGCACAGCGCACATGCATGCACCTCCTCCCTGAGCATGTGCTTCTGCACATATTTCAGCGGAGGTATATCTGTTTATATTTACGTATCAGTGTGAGTTTGAGTGTTAGATGGTTGCAATTTCTGTGAGGTTAGCGGAGCGTTTGATTTCGCAGTAAAATTCTCACTTTCGGTCGGCAGTTTCAAATTAAAAGGCCCCACTGTGAAATTTTTTTTATTTTTCAGCAGGTGGCTAGGATGAATATAAGATCCAGGTGTATTGTCTAGATTATCTAGTAAGCAGATGGTTATCAACCATGGAAATACATCTCCGTGTCAGTTCGTACTGTATTGGGTATTTTACAGTATATGCCCTTGTAAAAAAATACAATAGAATGGAATTTTAAATATTCCACCTTTGAATCTTTTTATTCATTTTACCTGACAAAGAGAGAACTTTGAGGATCCAGGATCAACACACAATTTGTATTCAACAGTCCTGCTCAGAGATCATTTGACCAGCACAGAATATGTGTTTTTCTGGGCTGTAACCATGATGGCTGTCTAGGTCCAGTATAACCTTTTTCTCATCTGTTGTTTTGTTGTTTTAGTTTAAGGGGTGCAGTCAGCCAGCCAGGCTGCAGTGTTGGCACTTCTCACAGAAGTTCTAAGTTCATTATAAAGGTAGTCAGGAAGGCCATTAATGAGGGTCTAGCGCAGGCTTAATCCAGCCCCTCTGGGCCAGGTTATTTGAAGACTATAAATCACTCGTTAAGTTGCAACGACTCATGACTCATTCTTACTTTAGATTTGATTTAAAAAAAAACAACGGCCCCCCCAAAGAGGGAGAAGTTTATTTTCCTGTACAAAGATTTAAGTAAGGCAGTGAGTCTTCCAATTACTTCCAACAGACTTCCTTCCCAGAAACTCGCGATTAAGGGTCCTTGTCTCAGAAGTGTTTCAATCCACAGGGGGGGGACGGGGGTGTCCACCAATTCCCCCCCCCCCATCTGTGCACTCCCCAGCCAGTCCCGTGAATAGGGGTCGGTGTTCCACTTTATCCATGCATGCCCTGGGCAACTCTCTCTCAGACCCCTCTCTCTCTCTCTCTCTCTCTCTCTCTCTCTCTCTCTCTCTCTCTCTCTCTCTCTCTCTCTCTCATTATTTCTGACAGCTGGCTACAGCAATCATTCTTTTCCTCGGGTTCTGTACCATGACCTTTTCATTCTCTTTCCAGGCGGTTACAGGGCACAGAAGACTATGCCCATACTCAGTGCGTCTGTACTTCAAGTATAATGCAATGCATTATGTTACTACCAGTATTTTTTTTATTGGCACTAAGGCAGCTGATTCCACCGCTGCCAGTAGCTGCACAAAACAAATTCTTAATATAACCACCCATTTCACTTTCTCTACACTTAAAGTCAATTCAATATAATTATTTCGCTTTCTTCAGTCCAGATGATGTTAAATTACTGGCAGCAGTCTATGTGTGACTTTTAATTACTCTAATTACTCTGTTTTTAAGTCTAAAAATCACCGTTTTAGCCAACAAACAGCAGAATCAAGAAGTATTTTTGATAAAAAAAAAAAAAAAAAAAAAAAAAAAACTAAATATCTCCTGTTAGGACACAAGTGAAATTATTTTTAGCTTAGCAGGGTTAGTCAGAAACGAGGGAGGCTGCAGATCTGTTACTCTTTAATCATTAGGAAGACAGATAAGGGCTAAATGAAGGAATTAGATGATAAGGCAGAGTCTCTGTATTTATTTTCAAGAGTGTGACTTCAGCATTGGCATTCAGGGACTGTGTGATGCAGAGCCGTCGTGTGTTGGGTCGAATGAATTGAAGAAACGTTTTTTCATTTGTTGTCACCTAACATATAACAAGTCCATTTGCTCAGCAAGCTAGTTACATAAGCTGCTGTTATCCCCTTCACCTGACGAAATGATTGCAGATGTGGTTTATTTTTAAATGTAAGAGCAAGTTGATTCATATCAATAAACTGCTGTTTTGTGAATGGGTCTGGAATTATCCCCAGTTCAGTTCTATAGCAAGAGCTAAGTGGAGACCATTGAAAACTGTCGTTTTTGTTGTTGGTTGTTAGTTGCTTAATTTTCCCGCTTCGATGCTGGAAGGTGTTTTCATTTCTGTCTGGGTGTATTTGTTAAAGTGTGACTGGACCACCACGTCTTTCAGTGCTATTAAATACAGCCCTTTAGCATAGTTATGTGTATTTGTTTGGTTGCTCTTCTGTTAGTTAGTTTGTTTATTTGTTTAAGACGATCTAATCAGGGCTTTCTGTTTATTAACTCCTAATAACTAGCTTATTAACATGCTAAACAATGTGTTCCCTCAGTGAGGTAATGTGTAGTGACTTGTTTGTCATTTGATCCCCCCACCTCACCCCCCCGCCTCTCATTCCATGACTCTCAGTTCCTGGTTTTCAGTCATATCAGTGAATTGCATTGAATTCGTTTTAGAAGTGTTTGATTATAAATATGTTACTCTACTATGGCTACTAAGCATTAACAAAAAAAAAGTTTTGTAGTAAACTGGATATTATCAGTCAATTAACAAAAAAAAAAAAACATTAAAATAAAGCCTGGCCAAAAACCCTTTCCAAGTGCATTCTGACACTATCAGCCTCGGGTTACATCACAGCCAAGTCACACTGCTCACAAAAAGATACATATGATGAATTAAACCGCCACACACACACACACACACAGGAGGCTCTGAGCTTAGAAGCAAGGGAAGTGGTCACATCAGCTGGCATTCAAACATCAACTAGTAATTTATTCTCTAAACAGGAAGCAGAAAAGGTCAGGCTGCTGAGGTTCGTTTGAACCCTTCCTGGAAGCACGTCTCCAAAACAGCTCTGTCCTTTAAGGCTTGAAAAAACCCATCTGGGAAGAGACTAAAGGTCACACATCCTTTGGATATTAGACTTACCCATAATGCAGCCACTCTCTGGTTGGTTGTGCGGAGACCCGACCAGGCTATTGCACAGTCTATTAGAACGAACATTACCCAATGATGAGTAAATGAGAACAGTGAGGGAGATGAATCTCTCCATACAAGTAAGTTCTGTTACACATGTGTGTTGCATCCACAATGGAAGCTAGTACAGAAGGGCTCCAATGAAAAGAAGAATTAGCGTCTCGGACTATCAAGCCACTGAAAACAAATCACTTGTCCCTACACTATTAATGAGGAGGCAATCCTCTGTGCTCCCGTAATGCATCTCATTTAAAAAGGCTCTGAAGCAAGACAGAAAAGGAAACTGTGCATTGGACTTGCTGGGCTTGAAACGTGTACCATTGTGTACAATGATTATTACATATTATTATCATTATATAATAATATAATAATATTATTATTTACAAAATTTAGGGAACTATCCCTTTAATATAACATATTAAATCTAGATATACACTTCGAAGTTTCATTTTTTAATTGTTTTCTTAACATTTCAATGCATCTCCTGTTTAGTCAATGTGATTACCTTTTCAGAGAGAGAGAATATTGCATAATTACATTTTTAGGCCTGCTGCGAGGTATAAGCAAAAGTCCTTACATTGCTGTTGTTCTGCTGTAACATGCTCAGGTCAGCATTTATTATTATTATTATTATTATTATTATTATTATTATTATTATTATTATTATTATTAATAATAATAATAATAATAATAATAATAATAATAATAATAATAATAATAATAATAATAATAATAACTTTTATTGCAATCTTCTATAAATATCAATTAAAAAAATACCCCTTTTAATTTATTACAATTATAAACATCGTTGTTTTTTCAAGAAGAAATTTTGTTTGCATTAGATATTTTTTAATATATGTTTATGAGATATTCATATTAATACTACATGACATGATGTCACAGAAAATATATTTTTTCTTATATTAAATATATTTTTTATGGTGTAGAAAAACAATGGGAGGGGACAGTAGCCTTGGAACACAGAATCTTTAAATAATACGTTTTAAATTCCAATATGCTGTACAGGCTCTCTTACAAACAGATCACTCTCTCTCTCCACCTCCCTTTGCCTTGCGATCTTAATAGCAGCGCTAACCACACTGTGCAGGACTGCTCCTCATTCCGTGCCCAACCTCTGCTCTCCATAATCAGTTTATTATAGGATGCATGAGCCCTGGGACCCTGGCACTAATGAACTGCCTGAGTGATGTTAATTTAGTGTGAAGTGTTAATAAGAAGGATCACTTTCTGAAATGAGGGAATGTGGCTGCAAAACACATTCCGACAGCATTCCCATGGGCAGAGCCCTTATTACCTCTTAATATTCTGGGATTGTGTAAAAAGAAAAGCTTAAGAAACAAAGGTTCACCCAGCACACACCTAAACACACACACGCACACACACACCACACACTCTTGCACACACACACACACACACACACACACACACACACAAACACACACACAAACACACACACGCACACACACACACACACACTCTTGCACACACACACACACACACACACACACACAGGTTAGGAAATACATGTGTACTTAGTAAATACATAAAAAATACATGTGTACTTAGTAAATACTTAGTAAAATGATGTGTACTGACACATAATTACTATGCATAGTTACAATGTACTGAGTGTGTAAATGTTTTTGCACACTATATGTAGTACACAGTTGTATCAGAAAAGGGCTCGGGTTCGGGTTAGGAATAAGTTTATATCATACAGAAGATGTAAAAAAGTTCTGTCTTTGGAAAGAGTTTAAGAAGTCAAACCTTGAATTATGGTTCTGCTTACTTGGAACTAACCTGGCTTGCAAACCAGCATTTTAAATAAAATCCATGCAGCATTGCAATGCCCTTTTTTAATGTACTGCAACCCAGCCTCCAAACTAGTATGAGCATTTTAGAAGAATTATGTTACATCTGGCAAAAAAATAGGAATTAGAATCCAATCTAACAAATAACACTCTAAGGGGAGGGGCCAGTGTCAGTGAGATAGTACAGCTGAGCATCATCCTGAAGATCATGTCAGGCACCCTGATTCCTCCAGGGAACGCCAGCCGTTGCCCACTTGCCCTTGTTTGTGGTCTGAAAACACGACGCAATCAGATGATAACGCGATTAGAGGAGGTTGATGGAAGCTGACCTTTACGCCTGCCATGAGTAATGAACAAAACACATTAAACCAAGATCAAAATCCTGACCTTTTTTAAAAATATATAATTCTTCTAAATAGAACAAAGAACTGCTGGAATTAAAGGGCTGATTGGAGATTACAGCAGGGAAGAGCTGAGCACACACAAAATACATGACATCTCATGGACGGGTGTCACATTTGGGGCCTGATCTGCGGTCAGACAGGATTATACTGCATGAGCAGCCAAATTATCCTTATGAATGTTTCCCATAGTAAAGGCATAGCTAGGTGTCATAAAGAACAGTCAAAGCATGGTAAAGCATAGGGAGGTATGGTAAAGCATTTTAATAAACATGGAAACCTATGGTGAACTCTGGTAAATGCATACTATAACCATTGTAGTGAAAAAGGTAGTTCACGTAGGAGACATATTTACAATGGCTATTTTGAACATTTGCTGAGGCATTAGCCTGGCAAGTGCAAGTTACTGTGTTTTTATTAAAACTGCTCAATAAAACAGCAATAATAATTCTAACCAGGGTTGAAAAGCAGTGTGTTACCAATGAATGAATGCATAACATACGTATATATAGCTTGGAGAGCAATATAATTAATTTTGCCAAAAATATGTATAATAATCAATAAGGAAATTGCACTCCCACAGTGAATCCCCCTCCCGATCCCATCATTGCCTCCTCATTCACCTTGAGCAGCTCTTGGGGAGCATGACGGGGAGCAGAAATCTCTATTCTGTTAGAGAATGAGACCAGGGCAGACACGGAATGTCAATCACTAACCAACGGAGTAATGGGATTTGACCGTCTTGTCATTTCCAGGCTGGCACAGTCTTACATAGAGGATATTAACATATAAATCTGAATGGCTTCCATCTGATGCCGCGCACAATGGGTATTGATCAGCCCCCCAGATGAGCCGAGGAGAGCTGAGTTTATTAATTACAGATTGACATCCAATTCTCTCCTTCTCTTATTCAAAGAGGCACAGCGAGGAATTCTGATCAGGTTTACCCTCTGGGAGTCTGTGAAAATGCATTGCTATCAGCAGCGGTCATGATTCTACAGCATTCAACACAAAAAATACATTTTGTACAACAGAAGCGATCATATCAGCAAAGTACTTTTTCCTCCCAGGATTCTCTTTTACTTTCTCTGAGATGTTAGACTCCATACACCATATTCAGCTGTTGACATGTATGCACCTTTCCAAATGTCCTTCATACAGTGATGGATCCAACAAGATTTCAATAGTCTGTAGTATCCCATTGGATTACATTTTATTTACTAAAAATGACCTAACTTCATGCATAGATAAGAGAGTGAGATGCACTTAAGAAGCTGCAATGAGTCTTCTTATTTTCTCATTGTGCATCATTAATGGATGTTAATGTTTTCAGCAACACTTTGCATTAAGTGTCTCTAACTACTGTGTATTTACATAGTAGATACTTACTAAATACAAGTGAACTAAATACATATAACTGCAGTGTTATTATGTACAGTTACAATGCACTTAACGTGTTATTCTGTTGCACCCATCTGGAGAGCAGAGTGTAGACTGCTGGACAACACAAAGCAGAGACTGGTTTCCTGTTCCCCCCTCATCAGGTTCTCTCTCTGGGGTGTCTGCAAGCACCTGGAAGGGTACCTTCTGAGTCACCTAGCCCCCTGCCACTCAGCTTCAGCTCTCACTCCGACAGCCTGCGTTAATGAAAATAAAAACACCTTCATTGCCATTCCTAATGACACCTCTTCCCTACACTCCTGGCTAATAGGATATGGGGACCTTCCATTGATTGGGTTAATCAGATTCTCCCGAGGTTGAGCAGAGGCAAAGGACAGAGCTCTCTGTGAGCTGCGATACGGCTCTGCTCCACAGGACTCAATATCATTTCATGCCTCCTCTGGCCCACTCCTTTACCAAGCCCCACTGCTTATTCAGAACAGCATATTTCACCTTTTTTTCCCCAGTGGGTTGTCTAACAACTAAAATATAATTGTATGCCAATGCTATTTCTCAGGTAACACTTTGCATTAACTGCCTCTAATTACTGTGTATTTACATAGTAGTAAATACATGTGTACTTACACATAATTACAATGTTATTATGCACAGTTACAATGTATTTAATGCATAAATCTTTTTGCATGATATATGTAAGTACACAGTTATATTACAAATGGGTTAGGGTTATATCATGCAAAACAATTAGCATGATAAGTATATTGTAACGATGCATAATAACATTGTAATTATGTGTAAATACACATGTATCTACCATGTAACTACTATGTAAATACACAGTAATTAGAGACACAATGTAAAGTGTTATCATTTCTCATTTGTCTCGTATGTCATCACTGAACATGTATTGCTAATTATATAGTCCATGCTGATTGTGGACCTTATTTACACAGAAGGCCTTCTTAGAATCCCATTGTCACAAACGTTACATTTAGAATCCTCTGTACTCAATGGTTGACACCTTGCTTCCATACCAAGAGCTGTGGGGATAGCGCAGGAGGAAGACATGGCAATCACTTCAACGTTAATTATACATGCAAGTGTAACAGTGTTTAAACCTGCTTACGTGTCCTTTAATCCTCTGTCTTAATCCTAAATCCGTATTGATATATAATTAAAATAAAACCCTAGCCTGCCACTAATTCAAGGCATAATTGCCCTTTGGCAGCCTAAAAGGACTTTCTGCCACTCAGAGCTGGATCATGCTGGCTTTGGGCAGCTCTATCACAATATAGTATAATGCCTTGGTCTTTATTCCTATTGTATCGTATACAAGTATCAGATTAGTTACAATTGACCTAAAGAGCTTGACTGAGCATCAATGGAGAAAGCCTGAGTCTTCTGAATAATCAGAACACAAGATCCCTTACGATTCCTATGGTAAGGTATACATGTAAAACTGTATATAATTGTGTTGTTTGACTCCTGTAGTAATGACTCCCATTGCGATTAATGTACGCTTTACAAAAAGAGTCAAACTTTTATACTGTCGCACCTTTCTAGATCTGCGGCTAGAAAAGGGTAGAACATGGGAGGAGGAAAAAACATGTTCTCTAGACCTTTTGGAAATCTTTTCAAAGGGAGGAAATGTATTAGAACAGAAAGATTCACTATACAATGATAGGAAGTGCAGTTAAAACAGCACCTGTGCTAATCAAGGGCAGGATAATGGATGTTTAAACCTTTGAGACAACACCTTTAAGCTCTCTAATACGTACAGAGAATGGGAATTAGAGCACTTTAAAATGTAATCTTATTATAAATCATACACTTATATTACAGAGGTGGCGGCATTATTCAGGTGAAATGCATCCGATCTCAGGTTCTTCAGGGACTCCCCTCGCTGCACTGAAATCAGATTTAGAGACCCATATTCTAGGCCATATGATGGCAATGGGAAATTTTCCTGGATATTGGTCCCCTGATCCTGCCACTGACCTGGTACCACTTTCTTTGATTGATTCCTTACAATCCACTGCATGTATTTCTGAGCTGTGCAGAAATATTTCATACAATAATAGGAATATGCCTGCCAACTTGTATTATTGAGATTAGTGGCAATGCTGTGCTTCTTTTAAAAGGTTCTCCCCTTTAAAGAGTAAGTAGCGGGGTTCATGAAAATATAATGTTACCCTTGCCCAAGTGCTGCTAGAACTGTTTAAATAACGTACCTGTAATTTTTCTTTTCATTGTTAACATCCTGGCACCTTTTTATGCTTAGAACTTTAACATCTGTTTCAAAGCTTTTCTCAAAATGTCCGCTCTAGTGCACTGGGATTTTCAAATAAATCACTGCATTAAAAAAAACAAACAAACATATCAACAAATGCTGTGGTTTTTCTGTTCCGTACCACAACATGGATCTTTATTGCTGTGCTACCTGTTTGACAACGTGGGCAGTAATCCTTACACTATCAGTGCTCTAGAGCAGACGTTTTAAAATAGCTTTGAAACTTGTTTTGGGTGTAAACAGTTCTCAGGATGTTTATAGGTAGGTTATGTACAGTATTTACAGCACGCAGGGACGTGTATTTACAGCACATTCATATCGTATAAGCCCCTTTATTTATTTAAAAAAATAAATAAATAATGGGAGCAAATGTGTGAAATGCAAAGATAGAAGCAACACAAATCACCAGTGAGGATGACAAACAGCTCCTGACATCGTGCTCTCCACAAGCACAGGAGAGCTCCTGACCAGGCACTGATAATTAGCCCTGGTAGTTGAAACCTATTTGTCCTTATCATCCCAAATGATGATTTCCACAGCATTAGCCCCTGTTCACTTACTATAGACTCCAAGATATCCTAATCCCTAGAGGAGTGTTCATGGGTAACAGATATAGGGGCTCATTTCTTCAATTTACAAGGCAAAGCCGAGAGTAATTACTGGAAAGTGTCATTTAGACAGATTGCTTTAAACTACCACTTGCATAGTTTATCCCCTCCTTTAGTTTCTGATTAATCCATTGACCCATTAAATCATTTTCTCTGGGATACTTTATATGTCTAACTGCGCTGCCTTTGCCTGTGAATTAAATAGCTCTCCTGAACCTCCAGAGCAAGGCAATGCCAGCACTGGCTTTGGTTTGACTGCGCCCTGATTCGGCATGGTACTAGGTTTGGGTTCATGCACACCCACAGAGCACATACGTACCATTGACCCCCAAATAATGCTGTTACTGCGATTGAATGACATGACCGCATATTGACAGCAAAGTGCATTTCATGAAGCATTATTACATTTCCTGAAGAAATTCAAAATAACCAATTCAAGGTCTGATTTCCTTTTTTTCTGAAATGTAAATTCTGCTGTGGTGTTCGTGGGTAATAACATCCTTTGATGTTAAATTAATTATACAGTTGTGGTAACAACTGTACTGTTTTATTTTGAATGGAACTAATAGCTATTTAAGTGGTATGCAATGACTTGTGTATTTAAATTCAGTTACAGATATGCAATTAGTGTGCTTGTTTGTGTACACAATTAGACTGCAATTTCAACTTTGTGCTCATATTTTTAAGACATAGGTTGCTTCCTGTGCCAAAAAAAAAAAAGTGATATAAAAAATCAGCTATGCAAACAACAGTTTATAATATTTTGGAATAATACTGATACAATGTGTATGTGGTTTCACTATTGCATATATATTGACTGTTGTGAACCTCAATACATAGTTAATTACACAAAATTAAGAATTACAAAGCATCACTGGAAAAAAAAAAAAAAGCATTCCAAAGGATTCCAAAATCCGCATGGCCGTGGATGAAGCTGGGACTGAACGAAATACTTTAGGGTATAAAAGCTGCTTAAACACTCGCAGAAATCCTGTTTCACAACTCGATCT
Source organism: Polyodon spathula (assembly GCF_017654505.1). NCBI lineage: Eukaryota > Metazoa > Chordata > Actinopteri > Acipenseriformes > Polyodontidae > Polyodon > Polyodon spathula. The sequence goes on along the minus strand of NC_054549.1, from coordinate 36,789,210 downwards.
CCTCGCATCATTTATACATGCACATCTGCACACATCTCACTGTGCTTCTCCTGCAGTACAAAACAGACAGGACAAGTTTTCATTTTCATCCCAGTATCTCAGCTCCAGACCCCCATCTCCCATCAGCAGCCATAAAGCTCTGACCTCAATCTATTCCTGGTTAACAGCCCGACGCAGGTAAACCTGGCAGGGCTGATAAACGGCAAATAAAGAAAAGAAAAGCAGAGAGCATGGACCATTAGGTAATCATTCCTTTTTTTCTTGTGTACAGATGGGCTAGATTTCCACGCCTTGAGGAAAGCAATATAGCCACTGATGAGTGGGGAAGGCTGGCAGTTTTTATTGGTGCTGAAACACACAGCTCTGGCACCTGCCACGGGGCTACTAAATGGGCTAGATGTTTGAGAAGCCTGCAGGACAGGCACCACGAGCCATGATGTTCCCTTGACAGTCCCCCATAGTAAATCTGCATGGTAATTTAGCAGCTGCTCATTCTTCTCCTATGCTTATGCTACAGTGTATGCATTTATAATACTTTACCATACTGCTCGGTAATGCATACAATTGCTTTCACTGTGCAGGCGAGCCTCAGAACTATCCAGAGTATCGTGGGTTAACTAGTATGCTAAATAATAGAGGCACTGGACCCTTTGGCTTGTGTGTTAAAGAACAGAACTGCGGAACTAGGCTATGCTCTGACTACTAAATAAAACGTATTTTGTGCTTGTACCCACAATCCGTCTCTGGACTCTCTATACTGACTTCTGACCTGGAATAATATCAATCCAACCCGTCCGTCTGCTGCTTCGTGCATTTGTCCAGCATTGCTTTAAGGGCAATGAGGAGCAGGTACAATCAAAGTGGTATTGTATTTCTTCTCTTTTTAATGGCGTTCTTTAAATTGAGACAGTGGCTGAGAAAAGCCCAGGATAGCTGGTGGGTTCTCCGTTGCTGTTTGCAGACCATTCAGATGTTAGGTAACCATTGCTTTTTATCTGTCTTCTTCTCCAGCTCGGTCACCAAGGAGATGTTTTGTCACATCCCCCCTCCCTCCAACCCCCAGTCCAGCTCCTGAGCTTTACCAAAATATCAGTTTATACACAACACACTGTAATTGCTTCAAAATTGAATACCAGATGTAATCTGTAAATCTGAGTAAGGGCACCAGAGGTGAAATTGCAGCTCCCAACAGAGATTTCTCTGAACAATTCATTCATTCTAGGCATCATTATGAGATATCTTGTAGTCATTTTTAGACTCAATGTTTAAAACGTCCACTCCGATAACAGAGGCCAATTTATGGTTTTAGTGGAGTTTTCTGCAGAATGTCTATGAAGCTTGGTTTGTGCTGGACAGATAAAGACCAGGAGCCTGGTTTGTATTGTAGTGTCCCAGTCCTACAGGAATAGCGAGGCAGGGATGAGTCCTCAGGAGCTGTGGAAACGGGTGTTTAAAAGGCACTGTATGGGTATTGCATTTCCCTTTCAGAGTTAACTGTGGTATGCCATGATAAAGGGCTAGGGAAGTGTAGTAAAGCAGAGTGCATGGTCAGTCGAACATCTATGCATTGAAAAAACACCATAAACCCTGGCAAAGCACTGAAAATGCATTGCATAGGCAGGGTAAAAAATAACACAGTGCAATTTACTGGGCAAATGTATTCTGGTGAACTTTTAAAATGGTTGCTTCCCCCAGGGTTTGGAAAAGTTACATTCTGGGGGGGAGTTTTGGTTGGGTGCACACATCTAGATTATGAATCAATTAATCTTTATTTTATATAGTGCCTTTCATAGTGGACCACCATTACAAAGCGCTGCACAAGATGCAGTAACAAGAAAATCCATAATACTTCAAATACAGAGAAATGCATAATACATGATATACAGTAAAAAAAAAAAAATGCATAACACATTAAATACAGTGGAAAGTACATAATACGTGATATTAGCATAATACATGAAATAGTACATTAAATACAGTGGAAAGTGCATAATACATGACAGTAACATAATACATGAAATAGTAGCAGCAACACAGCAGCTAATAGTAGATATCAGGCTTCAAGAGCATGGGAAGCAAGGAGTTTAGGATTATCTACAAGCAATACAAGAAATATCAAGACTGGAACCATTCATCATGTCGTACTAGTCTCACAAATCCATTGTTCATTTAGATTTTTGTCTGACCTTTAATATGCAAATTAATTGCCAATTGGCTGGACTCTTACTCATTACTGGGGTCACTCAAGGTTAATGGTGTTCTTCCACAGGGGCTAAGACCAAAGCCCAGGCCAGTACAATACAGATTTGTTACCTATATTCTGAATGGAGCACTAACTAATTATTAATATCTTTGAGCAGATTATCATTCAGAATAGGGGAGGAGAGGAGAGAGGAGATGTACTGCAGAACTGTTAGTCTAGGTGTCTTACTGAACTGCAGTCTTTCAGGAACAGACATTGCAAAATCAAGAAAATCTTCCATCCTACTCTGCTTTCCTAGCTTTTGAAACTCAAAAGCATTCCTTGTAAAATAATCCAGCTCTGGAAGCCGCAACACAGCTGGACAGCTTGTGGCATCCCAAAGCTACTTCTTTTGTGGGCTCTAAACACCAAAGGCAGCTGATCCACAGAGCTGTTCTCCTGCTTTACCTGAAGTGGGATTGATCCCTTGGTGCGGTGGAGCATGTATAGTGTTGTCTCTCTTGAGGAAGGTGAGGTATATGGGATCTGGCAGCAAGAGACCAAGGCCCTTTGTACAACAGAGCTGCTTTTCCCAAAGCATTGGAGCGTGCTGGGGCTGGGGCTGGCAGTGTGGGAGACAAACAGGTTTTCAATTACCCAGCATTGCTTCAGTCATCAACCAACGAGTGGCATGTATTCTATACATGTCTGTACTTGATCAGATCTCTTTACAACATCAGTACAGGTTAGCCTCACTTACTGTAACATTACCATACAAAATAAGTGTGGTAAACATCTATAAAGGAACCAAGACAGACCAATGACGATTGAATACCAAACCTTATTTTAGTGAGTTCAATATTTAACTATATCAGATATATAAAGTGATCTTTTTGGTTTGTTCATTCCAGACATATAACATAAAAAAGTTTACAGCTGAAAGTAAAAATACAAAATCAAACTTGTAAAGTTCTTTTAAGGACTAACCACACAATGAATGACCAAATATAAGATAAACGCACAGTGTTTATGAACAGCATTAAGAAGACTCAACAAGTCACCAAGCTGTGGCGCTCAAGAAGCGATTCACTGAGGTCAGGATTCAATTAACTTGGGGCTGCTATAACATTGGCAGATTCATTTCAGCATGTTTGCTGAAGCATGTTGTTTGAGTGCAACATGCCGTATGTTCACAGTAAGAGATGATATGATTAGGTACTATAGCTAAAGCTAATGAACATTAATACATTAATGCTGATAAAAATGAGGGTAATTGAAAACTGTCACGAGGGACTGCTGTAGTTCAAAAAGCTGTAATTGGACTAGTGCCAACGGATCCTGCCTGCAGTGGTTAGGAATAGACTTTGTAAAGTCATTTTCTGGTCAGGTGTTAATTGGTAAATGCATTTCGCCTTTGTATTGCATTTCCATTCAATCTTTACTTAAAACCTTCATTAAATTTAGCCATGTTAATAAGTGAAAATCCAGACTTGGAAAGAAAAAAAAGTTGGTGTATTAATTGTTTCAGTGTTGTTTTATTTTTTGAACTTCTCTTAATTGTGTTGAGACTGAAGATAGGCATACTGTAAAACGGTAAGTGAGCCATCAAGATGCATAGTTACCGTGCAATATGTTAGAATTGCAGCCTGGGAAACTTGGCGTGGATACGATGTTACAAACAAGATGATCTTAAAATACAATGTTGTTTTATAACCAGTTTATTAAATAAAAATGGCAAATAAAAAAACGAAGACCATGTACATGCATATATGTTATCATACCTTTCATTAGATCATTCAAATCTGATCAATCCTTTAAAGTATTTTAACTAACCTATTGACTGGGAATAATATTTTGGATTTCCTTTCTATTTAATGTAGACATATACTAGATCTGCATACTGAACACTAAATATGTCAGCAAAAATAAATCTCTAAATTACCAAGCTATTAAAAATATAGAGACATTTATTTTATACAGAAGTGCAGGACAAACAGTGCAGGAGTGAAAAAGTACAAACGTTTCGGTCAATTCAAGAACACTCTCAATGCTAACAGCTGAAGAACAGCCATGTATTTAAACCATCCACTTAATTAGGTAATACTAAACACGAGCCATTGCGGATTCTGTCCTGTTCCCTGTCAGTGAGATGAGAGGAGGTTAAAAGCTCTAAAACCAGGAATGAGGACGAGCCCGGCTCACACAGGGTTGCTGGTGCACACCCAGCCCCCGCCCTTTTACACAAACACCTTGATCAATCTGAGCAGAGTGGACGTGGGGTGAGGGGAGACCTGTTTCCTGGATGCACAGAGAACTTCAATCTCTGTTCTGCCACTCCTTTGACACTTCATAAGTGCTGGTACTTCATTCATCACTACCTTAACCCTTGTTTTGCCCACAGTGCAAGCGTTGCCAAGGTTACCCCTCTGTGTCAGCCAGCGATGCCTGTTGTTTTACCTCCATTGGTGATGACTAAAAGCTCAGTCATTAAATGAATTGGCCAATTAAATCCGATAAAGCACTCCAGTGTAGCAGGAGGAGGTTGGTTGAAGTGGCTCGGGTTCACTTCTGGGGTTAACGAAAAAGAAAAGAAGAAAGTTGATGAAAGGGATAATCATCACTGCTGGAGGGCTATGGCTTGTCTGTAAGGTGATATTTTGTATTATTTTTTCCTGGAAGCTATGCACTGCTTTGTTCTTTTCTAATGGGCTCTAGTAAACACCCCAATTCTGCATTAGAATCTTAATGGTGCAGGTTTTTTTTTTTTTTTTGGAACACCATTCCCATCCTTCAGGCATTAGTATTATATCATGCTGAGAGCTTTCCTTGATAGGAATAAAACATTTCCATTCTTTAAAGTGGCTTAACAGCTACCTGAAGCGCTCTGCTGTCACACAATATAGACATCACTGCCCCAAAACCAAAACAACAAAAGAGGAGGTCATAATAACAACACCAAGAGCTACCGTACAGGAAACTGAGAACTACAGCATACAAACTGATAAACTGTGCAGCTGCATCACTCACTGGAACAAGCAAGGTACTGGTAATTCTCTAATCGTTTAGTTTTTGGCAGCATGATAGTATAGCGCTTTATTAGGCGATAGTATGTGTTAGTCACATACCAAAGTTATTCCTCTGGTTACACTTGCCAGTCATTCTGGTATCAGTAGATCACATAAAAAAGCCTATTATCACCAATATTTATGGCTAAGCTTTACAGTGTCCCTACCCTGCACCCCCTCACTCCCTGCTCCCCCCACTCTTTCCTGTCACCTCACATCTCTCCACCTGCTCTGGCTCCCATTACAGCTCATCCCTCCAGTCTTGCGCAGTGATGTCACTCCGCATTTCTCTTGTTGTGAAGAGGAGGGGAGTCACGACAAATAAACCCTCAGGGAGGTACTCTCAGTGGGGGCCGCTGCTTCATTCTTCCTTTTTCAGTCTTCTCTAGTGTCCGAGCAACTTCAGTCCTAGCAGGACATCACTAATACCAGAATCCCATTCTGCTCCGTGTCACTGATATTCCACAGCACAGTGCTTCAGCTTCATATTCAATCATGCTGAGAGTAAATATAATTATAGAAAGCCTCCACCAGGGATTTATATGTTTCTAACTCTCGGATGTGTGTTTTATGCATGATTTGTATATCACATTGTCACAATACATCCACTGTTATACGTCTGCTATTAGAGGGATAATTCCTGGGCTTGCCTTGTTAAAAACAGTGGAGACTTCTAGAGAAAGTGGAAAAACAAGCTCTAAAAGTACACAGAGCTAAGAAAACTGCAAACATGTCCAGTAAATGGGAATGTGTTCTCATTGCTCTCTACAGGAGATCTCACATTTTCAATTACACAAGACACGCATGTTGTGATAAATGTGTTTTTGAATATTTAATGGTAATCTGTTTCCAAGCAGGCAATGAACACCATTTTATCGGTGGCTCAATGCATAGTTTAAAGTTCTGCTTTTTTCTCCTCATGCCCACATTTTACAGCACTTGTCCTGTTCTGAGCAGCTGATTGATCTCAAACTTTGTCAAACAGAGTCTTTAAGAATCCCAATGATTCATCAATAACACCATGTAACTGCAAACACCACGACTGGGCAATGCAAATGGAACTTTTTTTCCCTCTGTGAATTTTATGATAATAGATGAAGGATATTTGCCAGGCTAACGGACTGCGAAGAGTCCCCTCTTATCCTCTCTCTCTTAGTAATAAAACTGTGCTTAATGGCTGCAACGGCTGGGTACCCTGGCTACAGACGGCTCTCCATGCACACTGCATGGAGCAGAGAATCAGGACTGAAGGCATTAAGATATGTTTACAGCAGAGAAGGACCAGTCTACCTGCTTCCTACTCAACCACTACTACCTGTAATAGCAACAAGAATCAATTAATCAATCAAGCTTTATTTCTTATATATCACCTCTCGTGATCAATCGCCACAAAGCATGTATAATATACAAAACCATGTGGAGAAATAGCAAAAGACAGGATGACAAAAATACTCCTTTAAATTATATACATTAAAATAATAGAAATGCCTTTTTAATCTTGCTTTGAAAAACAGTGACAAAATGTACATCTTTTATAAAAAAAAGATAAATTTGCTAAATGAAAAAAAATATTTTTAATCTTACTTTAAAAGCAGTGAGAGAAAGAGAGAGAGAGAGAGAGAGAGAGAGAGAGAGAGAGAGAGAGAGCCTCCATATCAATTAATTTCTCATCATATACACTTTGCTTAAGTGAACAAACAGTCCCTCACGTTACTGTTTCATTTCTCATGCATACGACACCCCTCATCTTCATGATGAAGGTCTTTCTACACTTCATTGGTTCACTGTGGATTGAATGAATGTGACAGGTACCAATATGCAGGTAAATTCTTTCCACTTTACTGTAAAATACCACATTAAAAACAAAGCTGTCAAGGGGCTCCTGAATGGTGCATCCAGTAAAGGCGCTCCGTCTGGAGTGCAGGGTGCGCCCCATAGCCTGGAGAACGCAGGTTCCAATCCAGGTCATTGCCGACCATGACCAGAGGTTCCTAGGGGGACGGATTGTGGGAAGGGATTAGGTTTGGCAGGGCAATCCCCAGTTCACAGTACACCAGTGACCCCTGTGGCTGATAGGATGCCAGCGTGTCTGCAGTAAAGCCATTCAGATCTGTGTTGTCCTCCGGCACTATAGGTCTGGTGGCTTCGCCGTGGATCCTCAGTGTGAAAAATTACGGCTTGGCAGGAAGCATGTTACAGCCTCCCTTTCCCGAGCCGTTGGGGGGTTGCAGCAGTGAACCAGGATAAAAATAATAATTGGGCATTCCAAACTGGGGAGAAAACCAGGGTAAAAACCATTGGCGACGACTAAATTGGATCCTGTCTCACCAGCTCAGCATTGGGCCATCCCATAGCATCTCTAAATACACTATAATTACACATGTGTGTACATGACAATGAAAGTACAGTGTCCTTTCTATCAACCCATCTGCACTTACACTCTTGCTTATTCGCTTCATTTTTTTTTTTTTTTCTATAGAACTCGTTAAGAATCAATCTCCGCTGTCTCATTCCCTGGCTAGTGTTTTTTTTTTTTATTCCATTTCATTCAAATTATATATTATGAAGAATTGTGTTTCTGGAGCCTGCAAATCTGTTTGGAAACTGTGCAGACAGGGGTGCTGAGATGGGCTGTTCAGGTGAATATATGGCATATATTTGTATGTGTTGTGTGCAGTGAACTGTAGGAATCTAATACTATGGAAAAATGAACCTAATAGGGAAGGCAGTGTGTAAGTCGACAGTCTAATAGCAATCATGTGCTGTTAAATACACATCTCACCCTCATTCTCTGCACCATAATAACAGCTTGTCCTGTTTCAGTGTGAGAGGCCTTTGTATTCATGTCACCTAAGTGAAGTGCTGTTTTGATAGAAATATTCAAGGATCCAAGTGCTAATTGTGAAGGTAATGTATTAGAATAGAAAAGTCAGCACACTGAAGTAAAGATTTGGAAGTGTATCTAATGGACTGTATAGCAATTGTTTAAACAACCCCATTGTTTGAGAATGTGGAATCCCTCAGCTGAAGGTTGTGTTATCCGTGTTCAGGATGTGGTTTAGTACCAAATGACAACACTTTGCATTGTTTCTCTAATTACTATGCATTTACATAGGAGTTACTTTGTAAACACATGTGTACTTACACATCATTACAATGTTATTATGCATAGTGGCAATGTACTTAATGTGTAAATCTTTTTGCACTATATATATAAGTACACAATTGTATCTGAAAAAGGTTACGGATGGGTTTAGAGTTCGGGTTAGGGTTCTAGCCTGCAAAAAGATCTACTGCCTCCCTTCAGATCATTGTGACAAACCCAATCTCACATTACTTTAGCTTCTCTTACCGAAACAAGCCCCCAGTCATAAGAACCGCCAGCTATGTGACCTCAATGTGCAGTGATAGAAACTTCAATAGGATGCCCATTGTTCATTAATTAAAGAGCTTTCTGATTTTTAATGAATACTGTTTGGATATCAGACTTGAACGCGGGGGATCCTTTCAAGCCGTTATGTAATTGACCCAGGAGTTACGTAACCAATAAAGCCCAAATTGCATCCTCTGAAACCCTACTGATAAAATGCCATTGCTCAACTATAAGATTGTAATTATTGTACAACAAAACTGGGGAAGAGATCTTTAGACAAGTTAGCAATGTTGTTGGGATGTACAGGAAGGAGTCCTCAATGATAATCACTTGACCACTTTTAATAGCTCTCGTCAGTACTTATCAGAAGCTGAGGCATGAGCAGTCTGGGAAAGGAGTGCAGGACCCACTGCTGGGTTCATATGTTAACAGGGCTTCTCTTCTTCATTTGATCGGCCACATTGCCAGTGAGTTCTCACTGGAATCGAATATAGGGAACTAGCAGGAAGCTTCCTTTTTCTCATAACCAGGTGGGTTTTTCTGTATTGGTCCACCCAAAGTTTTTTAGTTTCGGGTCGAGGTCGGTCTGCGCGCCCTAGCGACGTGTCACAGCGGTCTGGCTTCGTCTCCGATTCTGCACACCCTGTTTGATATGGAGTGCACATTTGCCCGCTAGGCAGAGTACATTTTCTTCCCCTGATATCAAGCTGGCTTTGCCTAAATGAGTTGTGTCAGCATGTTGAAAGCAGATAATGAAGCTGTTTAATTTAGATATTGGCTCCGTTGTGAGAGGAAAGCAAATGTTTAGTGCCTGACCCGTTCCAATCACCTCTGGAGATATTTTGAATCAGGTCTAATTTTTAAGACATTTTTTACTTAATTTAAAAAATTAAAAAATCCATTACAATCCCACTCTAATATTAGTGCATTACCCTGAAGATATTCAATGCAGCATTACTAGCAATGGCAATGTAATGGATAAGAAACAAATACAGTAAGACTTGGGTATTGATACGGTACCGTGGTACTGCCATGGATTACTACTGTGAAACAGTCTCTAAACATGACATTTTTACCACAGTGCCATTTACCAATGACTTATCCCAAAGCTGACCAAAGGTTTTGGCAAAAAGAATATAATTGATCTCCTCCTAGCAGCTGATGAGTTAATGACACTGACATCAGCATCCGACCCATACTCGCCTCTTGAATACAGAGCTCGCTCTTCAGTTGAATGGTAAGACGTTCGTCTTTGAACCATACGGTTTTCTGTTGGCGTCCAGCCTTGGCCTTTCCATTCAATTCAATAAGTTAAGATGTCAATTTATTACAAGAGACACAACGATGTTGAAATGTAAAGAAAGCCTGGCTAATTAGGCTACACCATGCTTAAGTACGGTGTTGGAGTGACATGTTCAAACACTTAACCCAACATAGCTTCTCTTTGCATTTCAAAACACCATGAGCCAAAGCATATTCCTCTGTGTCTGCCCTAGTGCTGCAATACCATTGCCCATTTGCACAGAGCCTTTGCTTTGCCACTGTAGTACAACTGCTGTGCCACTGAAGATCATAAGGAATCAAGGAACATGTCCTACTTTGTCGTTATAGGGCTGGTTCCTTGTGACTGCAGCTCAGTGTGGCCAGTGCACAGTAATTTGAGGCTGATGAGACACAACGCCCTCTGTTTTTAGTTTGAATGTTCACACTGCAGTTAATTACCAGGTAAGCAGATGGAGAATGCACAAGGCATGTATACGGTTTATATCAGCGCTTGCAGCAAGTCAAGCAGCCCCTGCCAGAGGCCTCAGCTGGTTCCCACCTGCTCTGGCTGATATTGTAACCTCATGCACAGATGCTTACCATCTGATATCCCCGTCCAGTAATCTGATCTGATTCCTGCAACGTTTCTAAAACACAGGCAATAGCTCCACATTCATGTAACTGCATGAGGTTTTATTGGTTTTCATAAACACAAAAATACATATTTGAGTTCTCCCTCTTTACTATTCCATCTGACTTACACATCAGATAATCAGGAACTATGGAAAACAATGAATTAGTGAAGGAGCATTACATTGAAGTGCAGTAGATGTGAAAGGTGCACTCTGCAGTGATCACATTGTGAATTATCAGGGGAGCAGTGAATTCCAATTAGTAAATGATCTCCTTACAGCATCCTTATGTATTGATGACTTACAGGCAGAGATTAGAACATGTGGATAACCAATATGTGTTGCCAATACATTTCATTTTCTGGTAATGCTTTGTTTTGAGTGTCATAAATATGTATTGAATTCATATGCAGTTTAACCATTTGCTGAAGTTTAGCTACATGTTAATAAACAGTCAAGATGTATGCCATCCTAGTTCAGCCGAATTGTATCTGCGTGTCTGACCACTACACCAGCTTAGTGCTCATACTGCCACCTGGCTGTGAAACTGAGTACATCAGGCAGCATCCTTAAAGGAAAATGAATCATCTTCTGGGCTGAAATCAATAAGCATTTCCAGGTATTGTATACAGATACCAGATTTTTTATTATGCAACATTTTGTGATGTTTTGCTGGACTGGGTTGAATAATGAGCTACTGTTCTGGTCAATTGGTTAATGGATATTTATTGATTTCTTTATTTATCATTGCATCCAGGCATTTTTTATCCTATTTTCTCTCCCCTAGGCATATAGACTATGTGGCAGAGCTGAGTACCTGCACTTGTAAATATTCTGCATGTTTGTTTGTTTTTTGGTTGTAAAAAGTTTTTTTTTTTTAAATAAAATCTCATCCCTGTCTCATTCATGTGCAGATTGTGGCCAGGTGCTGATTGACTGATTGATTGATTGACTGACAATCAGCCCTAGCACTGTGGTACCAGAGAGGCCAGTTCCTTTGTTCTGGGACTCAGTTACTCTAGGAAAAGGACTGGGAGCCTCTATATCTGCTATTCTTGCTGCTGGCTGGTCTTCACCACAACGCTGCCCTGCCACAAGCTAGTACAGTACAAAAAACACTTTCACATCTTACTTGTTGAAAGCAACTGTTACTCTCTTGGTCTCTGAACTTTAAGCATTGCAGTTTGCAGCACATCACACTGGCATGTGTAAAAAAAGAAGAGTTTTTGTGAGTTTGATTGCCAGTGTAGAAATGCAACAAGCCCCCTGCTGGTCAGGCTGGGATCAGAACCCAGGCTTGAGATGCAGACAGCTAAGCAGCTAAGCAGCAATGTCAGCAGTGTCAGTTTGGAAGCAGGCCAGCCTGTACTTTATTAACTGAACTGCTTTCAATTGAGCTGCTGTTTATCTGTGTTCTGGAAAGCTTACCCATAACCTTGAACACACACTCACAAATCTGGAGGTAAAAAGGACACACAACTAAGGTAAAACTATAAGAAGTTGAGACCACAGGTGTACACTGAAGAAGTTTTACCTTCAGATTGAATTCTGATTGAGCACCTTTGACATTATGAACAAGAAACTAAGCACAAGAGGCATAAGTTTTGGCTAATGTCTTCATCAGTGTTGAGTGTGTGCTACCTGCTTGACTTCTGCTAAAACTTGAACACACAGGTTTGGTGTACATGTCGCTAAATCTTCAAACACTTATGAGCACTTTTAATATTGATTTCTAAACTTCTATACCGGTATACCTATAAAAATTGATGTAAAGTGTATATATATATATATATATATATATATATATATATATATATATATATATATATATATATATATATATATATAAAGCTTTGGTGGCTTTTCCTGTGCCCTGTTCCAATAAATCCTCTTTGTTTGCGTAGGCTGTGTCCTTCGTTCCATGTAATACTTTATAGGGAGCCATCACTCTGTGTATTAAAAAGCTGACAATAGGCTTTATTTGTCTAATAGAGGAACTGCCTTTAAAAGGAACTAATTTATGATGTGCTAGTGCTGTAAATCTGATGACAGTGGTGTGCAAATGAGATGCCAGATTCAACCTCCACATATAAAGTCTATGGTGGGCCGTGTGGTACAGCAAGCTAATACAGTTTAACAGTACTTAAGCTGTATTTTAACGACATATGTAAGTATACAATTGAATCAGAAGAGTCTTAGGCTTCGGGCTAGGGTTATATTGTGCAGAAAGATTTCCACATTAAGACTGTTGAGAGTTTCGTCTCCTCTGGTTCCTCTCGAGTAGCAGCAAGTGCTGACCTGTTTGCTTGTGGGTTTTGCTTATTGTTTCTTGCTGGCTCTGGTTATAAAGCAGGATTTATGCTGTTATCTTAACGCGTGTCCCGAGGTAGTGATGTATTTTTACACCTTATCGACCCTAATCAATGTCTGATCCAGGGAGCTGGCTCCTGCCTCTCGCACTGGGCTTGATTCATATTCCATCTTGTTAGAATCGACCAGCAGCCTGCTGGATCATGCCCTCAACACACACACACACACACACACTAGGTAGGACACGCATGCACGCACGCACACACACACACACACAGAGGAGGAGCTGAGAAATGCACCTGTACTCACAAAATGAATAGTTCAGTGTTTTTATTCCTTTTAAAAAAAGTGATGTTACTGTATTTATACTTTAGTGTGAAAGCTTTGTGCTCCATTGGTGGATGTTTTGAGAAATGGAGGAAGCTTTTCCCTGGGCTCCCCCTGCTGTGCAGTATCTGGCTGTAAGGTGATGGATGAAGCAGTGGGGTTAGGCAAGACTGTCTGGGCCTCTGCATCATTTTTCACACTGGCACCAACCTGCTGCTCTCCCAAGGTGACTGACAAACAAACAATGTCTTAAATCTTTGTGAATCCTGTGGGAAAGTGATGGAACTGTTACAGAAGATTTTAGCTAAATGTTATTTTTCACTGCTACTAGCCCCACTTATTCTCTCTCTCTCTCTCTCTCTCTCTCTCTCTCTCTCTCTCTCTCTCTATATATATATATATATATATATATATATATATATATACATACATATGTAGCCCCTCCTCTGCAGAGATGCTTGTGCATCTGTAATTGCACTGCACCCCACCACTGCAGAGACGCTTGTGCATCTGTAATTGCACTGCACCCCACCACTGCAGAGATGCTTGTGCATCTGTAATTGCACTGCACCCCACCACTGCAGAGACGCTTGTGCATCTGTAATTGCACTGAGCAACACCACTGCAGAGACGCTTGTGCATCTGTAATTGCACTGCACCCCACCACTGCAGAGACGCTTGTGCATCTGTAATTGCACTCAGCAACACTACGCACCTTGGAGGAAATAATTACCATCATAAAAACTGTAATTAATAATTTGATGGAGAGCGTTCACTGTTTTTTTTAATAAAGATGTCTGTTTGTTTTGCTTAAATGCATCTGCAGTGGTTTTCTATGCTTTATTGCAGCGAGATTATTCTCCGCAGTCGTCCTCTCTCAAAGAGCTTCGTAATAACTCTGCTGTCTGACAGCACTCCCTGAATGCACTCCCACAGAGGCAGTTCTGTGAAATTCCAGTTGAAAATAAATGAAGATGTAAGACAAGGGGAATATTAATGGTTAGGGAATTAATGGTTTTTCCTGGGTCACATATTTTTCAATTAAAACGCTAAATTCAAATGTATTCAGTCATTATTATTATTATTATTATTATTATTATTATTATTATTATTATTATTATTTGCCTTCTATTTTTTCTACCCACTTAAAATGCTCAATTCATATGTCAATGTGAGGGTTTGGCACAAACCATCAGGCAAAAGGCAGGAAATCAGACAGCCATTGAAACAGAGGCGCTAATGAGAACTTTTATTTAACAAAACAACTGATTTTTAACAAATAACACTATGCAGTCAAACTTTTGGCTGCTTTTTCATAGCAACAGACTGACACTTTTTCCTAATCCCAGCCTCTACAAGACTGAACATCTAGGACAGGTGCAGCCTTTTACACCCACTTGCATCAATTAAATCAAATTGACTGGACCAGCCAATCAAGGCTGAACGTTACTCCAGCCTTCGAAACAAAATTAACCCTTTCCCAGGGTTATTTTTGCCCCCTGATAGTCAGACCAGGACAATGGGGGACCATTGTTTCTGCTGTCAAGGAAAATAAATGCCTTTATTCACCCATCAAACCTACTATAGCACAGGCACTGCTTGGGCCCTTTTAATTGGGGAGGTGGAGGAAGAAGACTTTAATAACCTTTAGGGATCTTTTGGTTAACCAATAGGATTCAGAGAAGTCTGCCCAGCATCAACCTTATTATGACAAGCTGTCATAGTACTATGACATGCCAATAAAACAAAATTAGCAGCTATATAACAGAGCTGTTGAGCTCTCTGCTGAATTCTTGTCAATGTACACATTAGGATTTTGGCAGTAACTGATCTAAGAACATGCACGCACATGCATTAAATAAGACATCTTTTGTAAATCAGATACATTTTTGGATGCATTATGAAAGACTGCTGCCAGCCAAGCTGTCGCTTCTTGTGCAAATTATCCCAGTTCAACGTAACCTACATATCATAATGATGTGTTTCTGTAATGACTGTTTAAAATTACTAAAAACAGCATCCAATTTAACAAGTGATTACTTTGAGGCACAGTGGTAAATTAAAATGGCATCACCATAATCTAAAATGGATAACAGTAATTGCACGGCAATTTCACCTTTCTCTTTTTATAAATGCATTCAATATCCCAACATTAATGCTACTTTGTTTACGAGACACTCAACATGTTTTCTGTACGGAAAGATATAGATCTGGAAGGAGAGTTTTGATGTATGCTTTTTCTGTGTACATAGATTGATACCCAATGTTGTATATATTTTAAAATGCATGCACATGTAACATAATATTTGCCATCATATAGTCTTGAAAATACAAGATGTACATGCAGCTAGCATTATGAAGTCTCGTTTTCATTAAAGAGAAATGTTTGATGTTAGCAAATATGTTTCCTGGATGTTGTTTTGTCAAGAAATACTCATGCCTGTAATTCATCAAAACAGACATGATTAAAGCTTTGTGGATTGGATCCATTATATTGCAGTTTATTAGGCAGTCAACATAAAACCACAAGCCCTTAAGCTCTATCGAAAGATCACAGCTGGGTTCAGATGACGGCCATGTTAAAAGTCGTTGTCAGCGCCCACTGTTAGCAGAATTAACTGAGAAGTAATGTGAACCTCTAATTGCTCTGCCGGCTATGGACTTTAACTGACAAGCACACCCAATCAAGTATCCAAACAAGCCCCACGCTTCACTGGTCAAATGATCCTTAAATCTATCTTGAGCAGCATTATCAGGGTTGTCTGTCTTGGGCTAATTAAAGACATGCGTTGGAGCGGGGCTTTCGGACGCTACAGCTGTGTTAGTGCTGGTGCTGGGCTGTTGTAGTTAACAGGCTCCTGTCATGGCACTGACAAGTCTGCTGGAACCAGCTGTCACCACGGCACTAACTAGCGACGGCATCCTGGTGGCAACTCAAAGATGGGCGTCTGAAGTGAAGCAAGTCTCTGGTGGAGCCATACAGGATATACAGCATGTATAGCATAGGCCCTGTGAAGAGAAAAGCAACGAGGGATATGCATCAGTGCACTCCAGCAGACCCAGCTGACGCTCACACTGTACCTGACAAATCCTATAAGTAACCAAGAAAAAACTGTCTATGATGGTATTAGTTTACCGGTCCTTGCTCTGATTGCTATAGAAATATACTATATATAAATGCTGCTTGGATGGCTTATTCAATTCTATACCTACCATTTACACAAAGTGCTTACAATATGAGATAACTTGAGATATCATTTACAGTTACTGACGGCTTCAATTGTCAAACAATAATTATCATTTATTTTAATTCAAGAGATTATATATGCTAGTAGCTGAGTCACCCATCCGCTCTTGACATTACAATTCTATATTAGAAGAAAAAAGAGAGGAAATCAATTCATAATAAAGGTTACTTTCCAGAGTTTTTACTCTAAGAAGCTCTGCAGAGATGGGGAAGCATATGCTTTATTTTTTTAATTTCTTTGACTAAAAATAAAAAAATTTATTGCGCTGAAACAGGTACAAAAAAAAAAAAAATTCAAAAAAGTGCAAGGACATTTAATTAGAGGAGCGGAATTGTCCTTTTTATTAACTCAGTGATTAGAGAGGGAGCAGTGAATGAAGCAGAGTCAAAAAAGACCTGTATTGGAGTCACTTAGCGGCAGGGATAAAAGGTAACTTAATTTTCTGCTCTCTGTGTCTCTACCTGGAGCGCTCATTGTGCCTCGAGGTTGTCTTGTCTCTGTCGAGTGTGTCACGCTGAATAGAGTCCTGATTTATATCTCATTGCAACTCATTCCACTCATTTCACTTTGATTTTGTTAAGAGATTTGAAAGGATGGTGACTCACTTCTCCACCCCTCCCCTCCTCCAGACCCAACCAGTCAAAGTGGATTTGTATTTTTCGTTGCCATTTTCTTCCCACTGCTCTGTGCTTCAGTCCTGATGAAATCTGCAAAAACAAGGCGCATCCTTTCAAAAGAGCACATTCAACAGAGATCGGCATGTTCATTCTTTTTATAGATTTTGTTTTATAATTAGTATTGAATAATTATTACAATTGATACACTGCTCTTAAGAAATATAAATTACATCTAGAATAAATACAATTCATAAACATAACATTTCAGGAATTTAAAGATATAAGAAATATGGCAATAAATACGACTAGTATTTCATTAAAATTGGCTTCTCCGCTCAATGGGAATAATATGTTGACCTGCCACTTCTTCTCTTTAACAAGAACTCCAATTCCCAGAAGCCACCTTCTCCACCCTTTAGCTCTCCTTCTCAGTAACTGATCCTAAGACTTAAAGGTAAATCTATATAAAAAAATATTTAAAAAAACTAGACGAACATTTTGGCCTTCTTCAGTGCATTCTGATTGAGTGTTTTGAAGTTATGGACGATTTCCCTATGACTCACTATTGAAATATGTGCAACAAGCAATTGTTGAACTTTTTTTTTCTGATTTCTTGGCAAGAAAATAAAACAAAAACTGCTCTTTCATGACCATGTGTGCATCTTTCATATAGGAAAATGTGAGCCCTGCAAAGTGAAGGAAATACAGATGAAATAATATTCACTGCAATTCTTCTGTTAGATATATTTTCTTTACGTTATGGATGACTCTCACTATAGACCTCAATAGCAATCTTTGTAGTATTGATAGTAACTGGTGCAGATGAAACAGAACAGGACTGGAAAAACACCCAAGACATGATTAATTAAGCTTTAGCTTGGCTCTCCTGCCTCCGAGATCCTGGCTTGACCGCCCGCTCTCAATGTTGCCCATGCAGATTTCACCACGACTCTAATGAAGGATGATAGTGTTTGGTTGACCGTGTGAAATCATGAAGAGGAAACCTCCGGGGATCCAAGACCAATGAGCTGCCTCTCCTTCAAGCACACTAGCTGACAAATGAGCATACAGACAGGACACGCTATCTCAGGATCAATGGTAATGCTTGGTATTGATTGCAGAGTCACAGGCATTACAGTAAGGCAGTAGGATTGGAATCCAATGCAGTATTAACCATTTTGGAATTGAAATTTGGAGTAGGTTTTGAAGCAGAGAAAGTGCAAAGGCTTTATCAAAGTTGAACTCACAGGACATTTTTAAATATTGTTATGATACAAATGTTTTACCTTGGAGTAATTTTAGCTGAACCATTAGCAGACCAAGGTGGTAAATATATATGTATGGCTATAAATTATGAATGTCATACTGTTCTGTAGTTAAACACTTTTAAATGCCAGGTGATTCTTCCACATCACCAGGGAAAGGGCAGCTAATTAATATTATTTTAAAACCATGTAAGGAAATCACAGGCTTCCTGTTAATGTAATTAGGTCTGTCATTTTTTTTCTTTCTTCTGTGTAAAGGGTAAACGCTGTGAAAGCTGAAATCAGGAGGCAATGTGTGTGTTTACTTGATTGCTTGTGCATGGATATGATTGTGTGGTTCAGGACTTATTTAGAAGGACACTTTTCTGCTCCATTGATGGCTCTTTTACCACAGCTCTTATGACAGTTTACCACAGTATTTTTGCAGTTTTACCATGAATTTATAGAAAGCCGTTTCACCAGCTTTGCCATGTTCATTAATATGCTTTACTGTATCTTGCTATTGATTTGCTTTGCCATGCTTTCACTATGCTATGGGAAACTTTTATAAGGGATAACCAAGTCACCTCGGTTCAATCTCTACTGCCTATACTGTGTTAAGTGTGCTGACAAAACTAGCAAGCTCCTTACTGATTATGTGTGTATGAGAGAGAACGAGAGAGAGAGAGAGAGAGAGGAGGGTATAATTCATCTATCACCTGGTGCTTTGAGGCATTTAAAATGTACAGCTTTCTGATAAAACAAATTTACTGCAACAGTGGCTGCACAAAATCTATACTGCTAATGTCCTTAAAATAACAATTGTGACTAACATGCCACTGTGCAGATATGTATTACATCTTGTTAGAATGGTTGGCGATCTCCCCAGCAGGCTATTCTTCACTTTATTTAATTCGGCATAAATAATGCATCTATACTGTGTGTTTGACATACTATAAGCAAGTTTATCAAACCTTTTAACATCATCGTTTGAACTTCATTATAGTCTGGCGTTAGCAGTTTATACAAATTCAAGCAGGTAACGCTGCAAGATAAATGTCGGCAGTTTATTAAGCTGGTTTAGCACTGCATGTTTAATTTAAGAGAACTGTTTAATGTAAGAGAATGCTTATGAATACTCTTCACAAAATGTTCCTTTTTGCATCTATCGGGGAAATCAAATCCTGAAGAAAAAATGTGTTTGTGTTTGCATTCTTATTATATTTTCACTGGGGTACTTCACTTAAATATTTAGATTTTGATGATGTAAAGAAAGTACTTGAGCTTCACCGCACCACAATAATACAAACAGGGGAACACAGAACAGGGCTACAGTAGTGGGACAAACATTTCCTTTAACATAAAGCTTTTTCTGCTCAAAATAACAGTTAAATTGATTGGTGACTCAGGCTGGAGGGATATTTTTTCCACAGCACTTTCCTTCTCCCAATGGAGGTCATCTCTTTTTTTGATGTTTTCTTTTTCTTTGTATTTTTACAGAGGATAAGTGAATGTACTGTACGCCATCAAACATCAATAATAGTTGTATTAATAAGCCAGCTGTATTTTGTAAGCTCAATGCTCCCCCCGCTCATCTGCGCACAGATTCTCAAAATGCGCTGAATCAAAGTGTGTTATTTTATCATGGACAATTATAAATACAGCTCAGCTCAGCCTGAAAAAAAAACATTTTCCTACCCAAACATTTTGTTTAACTGGAGCGATCACTGAGATGTAAGTGTACATGTATTTATGTGACTAGAGTTTATGATTGAGGGGTGGTTTCATAGACCCTGATTAGCACTCATCTTCCTCTGCCTATTGCAATGTTAACTTAGGTAAGGTAGTCCAAGATTTGTGCTATTCAGGGTCTGTGAAGCCAGCCATTGATGTTTGAAGGTATGGATCAGCTATCTTTCCTATAACTTCTTTTTTGGTTCGCTTTTACTAATGGACCACAGGAGATGTCAGGGTGGGTGTGGTGCTGTCTCTACAGTGCACCCAGATAAAGGACACAGCATCAACGGAAACCCAGCTGTGAAGTGTGCTGAATAAACACAGCAGAGTGAACCTAACAGAGACTGACAGGCCAATTAGAGGAGCTGACAATGAGACTCTAGGCTCACTCTGAGAGTGTAATAAAGCAGATTGAATGAAGAGCAGTCGTCTGATTTCTGAATGTCCTAAGCGTTCCGGAGCAGATCTCCAGAACCCTTTCAGTCATGGATCACTGCGGAATTAGGGTGAGGGTTTGGGTTGGGGTTGAGGGTTGAGGGTTGAGGGTTGGGGGTTGGGGGTTGGGGTTGGAGATGTAAGAATTTTGTAAGAAACTGTAAGCATTTTCAAATCAATCTTGTGTGAAACACAAGATGTTGCTCCTCCATTATGTTCACAGCCATGCCACAAAAGGAATGGTCAGTTTGCCATGTAAACCAATGCCAAACTCAGGCCTTCTCTGAAAGAAACCGATAAAGGCCAGGCAGATGTTTTATATACCATACCCAGCCATGCTCCATAGGGACGTGGTGTGTACATATTCACAGTACTTGTGTATGCGTAAGTATGGGTCTTTGGGTTAGGATACTGTATGCTTGCTGGAGTGAGATTGCAGCATATGGCACCATGTGTTTGTGCTCAGGAATGTATATGTGACAGGATGCAATTAATGGTGGACCTGGAATGTTAATAAGTGCAAAGCAATGACAAGTGTTACTTACCACGCTTTGAGATTTGTCATGCTCCCGTTCATTTCAATGACCTGCTGGGGGCTTGCTGTGGCAGAAGTAATTTCCCCGGGCCAGATGTTTACCGACGATGAATGAGAGCAACAACCATCGAGGGAAGGAATCGATCTTGGCTGCCTATTGATTGCCCAGCGAGTGAGAGAATCGCATCATGCAACACTGGGTTGCTCTCTCTGAAACGTCCTTTCAGCAAGGAGCCAACCAACCATCTCAATACAAACTAACAACACTGTCAGGGTATGATAGGGGCACATGTTGAATTTGGCACCGTATTTTATGATTGAGTATTTAGGATAAGGCTATATTGTTTATGCTTATCAGGTTTCACAATTTCGATGAAATATACCCATTGAAAATTCCCATTTCTGAGGGAATTCCCAGGGCTTGTAACCAGAACATCACAGGTGCAAATCCCACCCCTGCCACTGACTCATCACTGTGTGTGACCCTGAATAAAAAATAGCAGGCAGTGTGGTGCAGTGGTTAAAGTCCAGGGTTTGTAACCAGAAAGTCACCAGTTCAATATTTAGGAGCATTTGCTGTATAATAACTTGAGAAAAATGGTCAGTTTTAAAAGTG
This sequence comes from Polyodon spathula, assembly GCF_017654505.1. Classification (NCBI taxonomy): domain Eukaryota; kingdom Metazoa; phylum Chordata; class Actinopteri; order Acipenseriformes; family Polyodontidae; genus Polyodon; species Polyodon spathula. The sequence continues at coordinate 36,767,626 of NC_054549.1, read as the reverse complement.
ACAAGACTGCTTTTCTGAAGCTTTGATACCACATATGTTTAATCGTAAAATATCTTGAAATACCTAAATGAGCATTTATATTACTGTGAAAAAATACAGCCCTAGTTGTGAGTAAATTAGGTTCCTGCTAAAAAAATAAATAAATAAAAGCCAAATAGCATCTTTAACTCTATATTTGAAAGTGAAAACCGGCTGTTGCTCTGTATTAGTTTTAATATTTTTCTATCAGGTGTCAGTCTGAGTTTTGGATGCACATTCTGTAGAAATACCCAGCGAGTTCATCTGTGCTTCACAGAGATGACTCTCTACGAGCACCCTGCTCTCCACCACAGCCTCAGCTCTCCCAGCCCAGATCTGCCTAGCTGTCCAGAGCCGAAAGAGCTGAATTGGAATAAGATTCAGGTACTGAGGTCCGTGACAAACCACAAGACACCATCTGTGTGAACGCATGGCAGTGCCTCAGGAGAAGCTCAAACTAGGAAAGCAGCTTTCAAGCTCATCGCATCACACTGATGGGGGACAGGACAGAACCGTAACATCAGTGTATCTCACAGGCCCCCCCCCCCCCCCCCGCCCCCCCCCCCCCCCCCCCCCCCCCCCCCTCCCCATGTGTTCTCAAAACAGTAACATTCCTCCTGCTCTTCTGTTATCAGTTTAGAACCACAGACCAGATCACTGGACTCCAGTTAAACCAATAAATCCAAATCATTCTCTCTCAGCAATTACATAGTGTGTACGGACCTCTGCCACTAGGAAAAAGCAGCAGTCTTTATATTTCTCTGTTGAAACTGCTCTCATGTAAAGAACGCTTTTATTTTCCATGTCAGAATTTCATCCTCATATGCCCAGGGGCAGTACAACAACTTAGAGGCAGCAACTGAGTAATAATTTAATAGCTGGTAAATTGTCTGCCTAAAAAAATAAATAAATAAAAAGCTACAGGCAGTATATTTATTTTCAGATAGTTATCTTCTATCACAGAACATTAACCCCAGATTTGGAAAGGGAGCGTGAGACGCACAGAGAGTGAGACAATGGGAAAGAGAATAGCAGCATAGCCCCGAGTGCTTTTTATTTGTTTGTTTTTTATTTTATTGTTATTATCTTCCCTGGCTCTTCTCTTTTATGACCTGCGAAAAATTATGGAAGACGCCAATGTTTTATAAAGCTCTGTCTAGGGGGAAAAAAACAAACAAACAAACAAACAAAACACAACAGCAAAAATCTCTGCAATGCCATTTCCAATCTTTAAGTGGGCAGCGGCAAGCGGGCAGTGCAAGATAGCAAACCGGCTTCTTGTAATTTCTGTCATAGCTTAGCAGCAGTAATCACTTTGTGCGTGTGTGTCTTTGTGTGCGTACATACATCTGTGTGGATGAGTCTGTGAAAGTGCTTTCGTTTTTAGAGTGGGTTAACGGCGTGCCACTAGACCAAAGGTCTGCTGTACACAAAGCTGCACTGTGGACAGACTCGGGATGGCTTCAGTTCTTCCATACTTTTATCATGGGAAGCTGGAACCAACATCATCACCATGACAGCACAACTACCTGGAAAACCATGTGACTCCTGACGCAATGAGAGACCATCAAATAACAATGTAGAAAACTGTGTGAGGCTGTGACCTTTTTTTGGCTCCACTTGTTCTTTGATGTAGTAAAGTATAGTATATTAGAATAGACAAGATTATTATGATATAGTTGTATTGTATTGCATTGTCTTGTGGTGGATAGAGCAGATGGTGCTGACAGAGTTGAAAGGTCACAGACTCATATCACTTTCTTGATGAGGAAATCAAGGACAGTTGACATTCCACAGCAGCACGTAGTCTAGCTGAACTGAAAAGCAATCAAAGGAAGCAATTGGGGAACCTTAATTAAACTCAATACTGGAGAAACAGAACTCTGCAGACATCAAGCATACGATAGAAAGAGGGAAGCTATTTATTCTTTAAGAGGTCTTACATTAAATCCCCTTAGTAGGGGAAAAAAAACATCGGAATGTCATTTCCACGCGTCTTAGAGATTACTCAATCAAAGACTATCACACGCTCGGAACAGATGACAGTTACTGCCTGATTCTGAACAAGGTCATTAGGGTTTGCACCTCGCAGGAACCTGTATATGAAAACGTGCCCCTGCATAAACTAGATTTATCAAATGAGCCTTGAACGTTACAGATACCGCTCCATACCGACACATAATCTAAAATGTGTATCCCGCAGACTGGTCGTTGGTCTTAAAGGGGTTCAGCCGATGTCTGAATTTTAAAATAACGACAGGCTTTGCCCTGAAACCCTGCCAATCAAACCAAAAAAGAAGAAAAAAAGGAAAACAGAAGAGAGGCAATGTGCTCTCACCCGAAAGCTCACCTCCGTCTCGGAGGACTTTTGTCTGCGGCAGTCAGGATGCTGACTGGGTTTCGACCTTGGGAAGCGCGTAGCTGAGAGACATTTTTCAGCTGATTACTTGCAAGTCAAGGAGGTCCTCCGCAGTGGACCACCTTCCGCCTTCTCTTTTGAAGGGGGGGGGGGGGGGGGGGGGGCTCCCAGTTGCCTGTACAAGAGGTCAAAGACAAAACACAAAACAGATGACAGGTTTGACAATCTCTGCCTGTCAAGGGAATATTGCACATGAAGCAAGGCTAGGCAGGGGAATCTGCAGAACCAGTAAAAATTTACACACAGGGTGTCTCAATTTGTGTTGGTGAGCAGTGTGCGTCACTGACCATAACTAAATACAACTGCTGTCTATAAGAAAGGTCCTCAGAACTGATGCCTGCCACTTGACGTTGGTATCTGTTTTTAAAGCAATGTTAAATTGGCTTTCTGTGTAGTTGTAATGCATGGCTTTTAACCTCAGATTCTTTGGAACGATCCACTTTCTATGTAACCTCCTTCTCTGTCAAGTTGAAAAATGTAATTTGATTCTGGTGCATGTAGTCCTCGGGGCATCAGTGACTCTATTGTTTCTCTTCTTGTGCAAACAAAAGGCATCTGCCGGCCACACAAAGCGCTTTCCAGTGCTGTTGGGTGTTTTGCTGTGTAAAAGGTCTCTAATGTAAAACCAAGGGCATTATTTAAATGGGAACCTTTTCCTTTATTAACAATGAGCTAACTAGCATGTAAACATATGTTGCTCAATTTGTGTTCACAGTTAGTTAATATATATTAACCTATTTGTAAGCTAATAAAATGGTTTGAATAAAATAATAGCTGATCTCATTTTCTAACATACTACGGTAACATCTTTAAATGTGCCTTTAAACAAAATGAACCCTGTTTCAATAACATGATTGGCCTGGAGTTAATAATTCCCATGTAGGAGTCTGGTGTTAGTTGTGGGAGGTTAAGTGCAAAACCTTTACCGGGTGTTTTTTCCAGATTTAACCTAAACAATTTCATTTGTTGTTTGCAATTTAATCTGGAAAAATATTTGCTCTAATCACTGGCATATGAATCTTTCTGAAAACACCAAAAATATGGTGATCATTCACGTAGAGCCAGACATTCGCTCAGTGGAGTGGAGAGAGCAGTTCCTGTTGGCTGAGGAATCATTTATGACTGCTGATAATCAACGCGATCATTGCCCTGTTCATTTGTATGCTCCATTGCAACTGTCAATGTGCAGGCGCTTTATAGCCTAGCACTGCATGCTCTCTCTCCATCTCCTTGATCAGCCTGTAATGATTTGCAATGGCAATTTTTAAAAGATCGTTGCAGCTCAGGTGGCTGTGCTGAGTGTAAGCATTCGTAGGACTGTGTGTTGAGCCTTTTCTGACCAGCGTGTGTCGATCAAACATTAATATCCAGCCTGGCTAGAATGACCTGCTAAATAACTGGCCACTGCAATAATGAGGTAATTACCCAGCAGCCAGGTAATGCCCACAGCTGAGGTTGATAACGTGGATATTAAACTGAAAATGGGTTTGTGTGCACGAAGACAGGTTTAAAATGGCTCCTTGGAACTACCGTCACCCACTGTTACTGAAGAGTTTGAAAGATTTCAAAACCCTGTGAGATTTCTGTAGTATGTCAGAAACTATGTTACGTTGTACAGATATAGTCCAAATATACTGCATGCTGCAGCTGCCCAGTTTGGAAAAGCAATTCTGTATTCAAACAACTAGCTGAAGCATTTTGTGGGTGTCCTCCTGGTTCTGGTTGCCTGGATGGGTAGACAGTGTGGTTGGTAATATATTACTCAATTTAACCTGACCGCATTCAGCAGGTTTTGCGCACCTGTTGCACTACAATGTCAATTAAGAGCACAGCCAGCCTAACTTGGCAGCTGTAGGAATTACATGGCTGTTTGAACCCTTGTTGCACTACTACTCCCTCCTCTGAGCAAAGCTACTGAAACTGCACTGTACAGCAATCTGTTATGCCAGGTTAGTACAGAAATCACACATCACTGTGTAGTTTTGTTTTTAAGATGCGTCACTCCAGACATCCAACAAATCGATCAATAATGCTGCAGTGTATTTGTGTAACAGTTAGCTTGTCAGGACTTAAAAATAGATCTGTGATATTCAATTATTTTACTGTACTGGTCAAATAATTCAATGGATCCCTTCAGAACCATTTAAGGCTGCCCTTGGTGAGGGTACCCCATTTTGACAGCATTCAACCCGTGTCACACAGAAGACTTGAAATGAACGGCCAAGACTGGAAAGAGTGTGTTGAATCTTTGTATATACTGCCTCCAAGTGGCTGTAAGGTAAAGTACAGTATATATAGTATACATGCGTCAACTGAAATATATATATATATATATATATATATATATATATATATATATATATATATAGAGAGAGAGAGAGAGAGAGAGAGAGAGAGAGAGAGAGAGAGAGAGAGAGAGAGAGAGATGTATTAGTTAAAATCCTGTGTGTTGGCAACTCTTGTTTTTAAGTTTAATTTTGTTTAAGTATTTATTTTATTTAAAAAGGGCTTACATTCACATATCTGTTTGTTTGATTGCTGCCTTGCCTGCCAGACCACTGGCCGTCCTGTCACATCCCCTTTTTAAACAATAACACAAAACCCCTGCAAACCACTAATGATTGTCTCTACCGTGGAGTTCTCCCTGTTCTAAACCCCTCCCCCCAGACCTGGGGACCCCCCCCCCTCCCCACCTACCCAACACACAGGGGAGATCATCAGAGACAAGGCTAGCTGTCAGCAGTTTTGTTTTTTCCTCCCAGAGTAAGAATTGTGAGGGCAAGTATAATTTAATTTGAAACTCCTTACAACAGCCCAAGAGCCTTGCATGACAGCTGAAAAGCTACAACAGGGTTGCAATACCAAAATGAAGGAGGGTGACAGCCTGATCCAAGATATCAAGATCTTGAGTGAAGAACCTTCATTTTAGTTTATCTATCTACCGAGCCACAATGTCCCTTTACTGCTTTTTTTGGTCATTTGAAATGTCTTGTCAGGCAATGCTAAAATCTGGCATGTACACCTGATCACAGCTATCACAGGCAGTAATGTGACAGGTAAAGCCATCAGCACTTTGTCCAAGCAGAATAACAAGGCAACTGTACAGAGCAGGAGTGAAGAAAAGGGCACCTACCTGCCAGCAATCAGTCCGTCCGTCCGTCCCAAGAAGGGTGTGACAAGCATTGATCTGCAGTTCCTCTTCTAAGAACCGGTCGGTATTTCTGCAGTTTATCCCAAGCGTTTCCTATGGTTAAACTCTGAATTTAGCAGTTTACCCTGGGTTTCCATGTTTATTAATATACTTTACCCATGCATTGCTGTTCTTTACAATGCTCACCTATGCGTTGGCATGCTTTCACTATGCTTTTACCTTTATAAGGGACTGACATGGATTAGTCTTTCAGTAACATGCATGCACTTTGTGACAGTGACAAAGCGTGTCCCCTCCATTGGATTTGCTATATATTTAGATGTAAGTAGTTGGTGAATGTGAACCTCTGGGACCCAGTGTAAAATGGTTCCCTGGAAGACCGGCATCATTGGATATTACTGCTTTAAACAAAAAAGGGTACTCCAGTCCTAAACCAAGAATTGAGACATCTCTTACGATTTCAATCAACCGTACAGCAGCTTTAAAATGCACCGAAACAACAAAATAAGCTGCAGCTGTGAGAAAGATAGTGCTGGCAATCAATAATTCAACAAATGATCATACGTTTTGTTATCTAACACTAAAAAAAATAAAAACTCTAACCGAATGCAATCCCAGGGTGAGCAAATGCAATACTGAGGCGTTTGTAATTATATTTTTACACAGAGCCAAGAACAGAAACATACGCAGGCAGAACAGACCAGCGAATTCCCACCGTCTCTGAGATTGGGGAGAAGGCTGGTGTCACTGAACTGTGAAAGGCAGATAGCCCGCAGGCGGGGCTGGCACAGCGACCTTTCGAGGCTCAGCTGTGCTATCACCACAGATAACCTGCTTGAATAAAGGTTATGATAAAGCGTGACATTTTCATTGTGACTGTACAACTTTACAAGGTCTTTACGCGGCCGTGCATGTGTTTAGCGGAAGGGCGCTTTATTCAGTCCTTTTCTGTCTTCTGCAATGCTATTCTTTTATACAGACCCCTGACAACAGTTTTGCCTCCCTAACTGACGGGAGTGCCAAGCCCAATGCAACACTCCCTCTGGAAATCTCACTGCAGAGCAGCAGACCACAATACGACTGACTTGACAAACTTGCACCACCTCGTGACAGAGTCTCTCACAGTCCCCGACAACTTCCTTGAATGCTGACGTGTGATTATCGATGTATGTTACTATATCTGAATTTGATAAGGCAGGAATTCTTCAAGTTTAATTTTTTCACAAAATCAGGTTGTATTTTGAACTTTTCTATAACCCGACAACTGCGTTCAGATCTCAGACTTACAACATTTTAAAATGCCAGCATTTGAAAGCACACCCCCATCTCTCCAAGCATGCTCACTATGGAACTTAATAATGTTTAACTGGCGCTAACTGACACGAATACGGAACAAATGACATCATCCCGTCTTTGAACAAGAGAAGCTTTATTAGAATTAGAAAAAAAGTAGATTCAATACTATTAAGAGACCTTCTTTTTTTTACATATTTTTTAAGTTAATTAAGACATCAGCCCTGCAAAGTCTGTACAAATCAAATCTGAAAAGATAAGCGTAATAGACGAATAGAGGTGATGACTGAAACAGGATGAATCTGAAATGAAAGGGAGTTTTTAAGCTTGTTTTATATCTCATTGAGAGCAGATCAGTGCCGTTGCCTTGGAACAGATCCATCAGGATTCCCAGCTGTATGTTCCACCTCGTGGGATTGGAGCATGCAAACCCTTTCCTATCCAATGCCAAAGATTCTTTCTTTGTATTTCTCATCTAGTATCAACCCTGACAATGCCTCTAGCTCATTTGTGTTTATTTTTCATTTTCAGAAGTGCATTTGCCAATTAAAAATCAGCTTTTTATTTATTTTTATTCACAGCTGAATCTCAAACGGTGTCAGATTTTGGGAGCTTTTCCAAAGATTCACTGACACCAAGTTAAAAAAATTAAAATGACTGAATCCTGATAGGCAAGCTCATTCTCAAACCGTTGCCTCCTACAAAATTTAGTATCCAAATGTTTTCTTCTGCGTTCTGAGATGCTCTTGATTAGAGGTTTTATAATGTACTTAAAATTGTATGACAGAATATATTTGGCAATTCTATTTGTGTTGCCCTACCCGAATGACCTAATACAAGCCCTTGAACAGTATTGGTGCACTCAGGAAGGATGTATCAGTATAGATTGTAAAGTGCTACTGGCTCTGTGTGAGAGCGTGTTGTGTCTGTGGGAGTCACGCGCTCTTTAGGCCTCGCTGGGCAGGGCTGACACGCTGGCCAGTGCAGGGATGAGGCTGCAGTAGATCTCAATGCCGTGCAGGAAGACTCGCTCGTTCAAGAACTCGTTGTGGTCGTGTAACAGGATCGGGGTTCGATTCATCGGCGAGAAGCCGATTGCTGGCAACCCAACCTGCAGAGGAAAGTAACAGGAGTAGGGCAGTTTGAACTTATTTACCATTTCTGATAGATCCAGAGAAAGTGGCGCATGGTTGCTACGGACAAAAGCAATAGTAAAAGAAAGAGACTTACTGCTCGAATAAACCGGCTGTCGGTTGCTGCTGGAAAGATTTCCTTTTTTAAAGCCAAGTTCCTGATGAAAGGAAATTAACAGAAAGGAAATTCTTGTTTGTTAACATGGTTAATGTTTTTGAAAAGCAGTGCTGGTCTGTACATCTCTGCAGGCTGCACTCACATGGCGCTGCACGCAGTGCTGAAGGCTCTCCACCAGGGGTCAGTGTGCTCCGTGGAGGTCAAGTTCTGGTTCATGTGTTTCTGTTCAGGAAGGCACGACACGAGAGACTGACCAGTCTAGTTTTTAACAGAAATACTGCTACCCTTATTCTAACTATATTAATATTACTGGTGTCCCCTTACACCTAGGCAGGTAATTTTTTAGACCCAATTATTATTAACATTACTAAATAAAACACAACAAAAATTGTATTGTATTTAACCTTGAAGTCCTGGTCAAGAAGGTAGCCAATACAAACCAGTTAATCTAATTATCAGAAACAACTCAGGAGCACCAGGCAAAACTAAAACATGTTTCAGCTAAGTAGATACACATTTTTTGTTTGAGCTCCTTCAGAAGGTATCAAGTCAGTAAGTTTCAGTTCTTCCTGAAGTTTACTCCAAGACTGTGAAGCTAGAAAACGGAGTGGAAAGGGACCCATGCTAGCCTGAGTTATTGGGTTTAAAAGGTAGATTTGTTTCAAAATCTGCAGTACTGAGCATTAAAACAGACCCCTATAGAAAACAGTAAAGAGGCATGAGGGAACCCGTTTGTTAAGCTGTCTTCTCATAGCTGGGAAACTGCGCACAGTGACCTTCGGTCAGTCTGTTTTACATCACCTTTAACATCACCAGGCTACAAGGGAGTCATGGACAGCAGTGACAGAGCTGAGGCTGGAATCGGAGAGAGAAAGACTCCCATCAGACACTTAATAGTTCAGCTCGGTTCATACCAGTGAACCCTGTGATCTTTGTTGTCCGAGTACAAGACCTTGGCTTGCTGTCCATGACCGACTGTAAGATCTGGTGAGGAGTTAGTTAAGACTGAACAGCACAGATACTGTACCTGTGCAAACTGATAGGTGACACCTTCCCCAGCGGCCTCACACCACACTTTAATCTGCTCTTCAAATTCCTATTGGAAAGAGATTGATTTTCAACAAACATTAGAAACAAATCAAATAACACCGCGGAGCACGGTTCATCATGGAACAGAGTCAGGGTGTAATTAGCAATGCTGCCACCAGAGCGCTACATGAATCTTGCTGCAGAGCTCAAGTTATGGGTCATACACAGGGGTTCAGATTCTCCATTTCTTTTTCGTTCTCAGGTTAAAGCTGGGGTAATTGTGCACCGAAGCACTGCGAATGCAGCCCCGTACCTTCAGACTGACGGTGGGTGGGATCCTCATGTCAAAGCTGACGTCCATGTTAGGGGGGATGACGTTATAGGCCACGCCCCCTTGCACCATGGTCATGTTCACTGTGGTGACGTCACCCAGCGTGAAACACTCACTGGTGTTCAATCTGGAGGAGAAAAAGAACAAAAGCAATGAGAATGGATTTCATTCATTTTAGTTGTTTCAGGTTTGGAGTCCATGCCCTGATGATTTTGGACATTCTGTTACCCAGCTCCTACCCTCTGTCCCGAGTCTGACTCCACTCAGTTTATAAAAGGGTCCTCTGGTCCGGGTTTCTGTCCTTGATATAGTGGACGGGGTTGACGTGGTGGAACTGCAATCAAGTATCTTCTAACCCTTTCATTTCCCAGGCATGACTCCTACTCATATTTATTGCACTCATCCCTGCGTAGGCAGCTACAAGCAGTTACACATTTAAAAGCATTGTGTTTAATAACCTGGACCAACAGAGATCCAAATCAAACATTTGCAGTAACAATTAAAATCCCATTCATTCCTTTTACTATTTAACACTGCCGAGAGGCTCGTAACATCGCAAATTACACAGCCAGCCCCAGCACAGCACTTGACAGAAAAGCATTCGTCAAGATACAGCTCCACTATAGAGGACGACACGGGAGAGAGCAGCCCTGGAGAGCAATGCATTAACCAGGGTAAGAGCAGCCGCAGCAGCAGGGAATAATCACATCAACTCTCAGATAGCACCGTCATGCCCTGTCATTCCCAGATATGACTCTCCTCCCCCTGGAACACGCTTCTGAATGACACTGTTCTTGTTATTAAAAGCCAGGATACATATGGCTGCCTGAATGACATCGTTCTTGTTATTAAAAGCCAAGAACAGCTCTGAACAGGAGTGGACAGTCTGACTAACAGCTCTGCACAGTGCTGGACAGGCACACTAACAGCTCTGCACAGGACTGGACAGGCACACTAACAGCACAGCACAGGACTGGACAGGCACACTAACAGCACAGGAGTGGACAGTCTGACTAACAGCTCTGCACAGGACCGGACAGGCACACTAACAGCACAGCACAGGACTGGACAGGCACACTAACAGCACAGCACAGGACTGGACAGGCACACTAACAGCACAGGAGTGGACAGTCTGACTAACAGCTCTGCACAGGACCGGACAGGCACACTAACAGCTCTGCACAGGACTGGACAGGCACACTAACAGCACAGGACTGGACAGGCACACTAACAGCACAGCACAGGACTGGACAGGCACACTAACAGCACAGGAGTGGACAGGCACACTAACAGCACAGCACAGGACTGGACAGGCACACTAACAGCACAGCACAGGACTGGACAGGCAAACTAACAGCACAGGAGTGGACAGTCTGACTAACAGCTCTGCACAGGACCGGACAGGCACACTAACAGCACAGCACAGGACTGGACAGGCACACTAACAGCACAGCACAGGACTGGACAGGCACACTAACAGCACAGCACAGGACTGGACAGGCACACTAACAGCACAGCACAGGACCGGACAGGCACACTAACAGCACAGCACAGGACCGGACAGGCACACTAACAGCACAGCACAGGACCGGACAGTCACACTAACAGCACAGGAGTGGACAGGCACACTAACAGCACAGCACAGGACCGGACAGTCACACTAACAGCACAGGAGTGGACAGTCTGACTAACAGCTCTGCACAGGACTGGACAGTCTTACCTGGTCTTCTCCTTCTCTCTGAAGTCCATGAAGGAATTTATAATTTTGCGCTGTAAAAAAAAAAAACAAAAAACTAATGTTTTCTTTGTCTGCAAAAACATGTAAAAACTGCAAGGAGGGTTCTAACTGAATGACTTTAAATGATGGTGCTACTTAGACCCGCCATGGTTTCAGATCAATAAAATAGACCCTAGTGAATATAGATCCATACTGTACACAACAAACCGTACGCTGTACACGCTGTGGTCAGGGACACCTACCAGCTTCTCAGCTGCAGTGTTTTCAACGAATCTTGACCCATGCCCTGGGTTTCCAGTACACCTTACTGTTATCCCTGCAAGCGACGCAATGCGAAACGTCAGCTTAAATCCAACAGAAAGAGACACACAAGCTGCTACACTATGACAGCTGCTGAGCTGACAAAATTCTGAAATGATTCAGGTTTGTATTTCGAGTCGGACCAACAGGCAGTAAAATGGAAAACTCATTTTTAAAAGGAATTCTGTCTTCTACATTTTCTTCTGCTCATAACCATGGTAACAAAGAGCTATACTTTTGGTAACGTTAACATGAAAAGTTCATTTACAAATTGGAAATAAATGTTGTCAAAATCTTATATATAGTTGCTTGCCTAGCATTTTATACAGTTGTATGTGTATAGTGTAAGAGAAATGCATTGTTTCAAATTCAGTATTTACTCTTTTTCATGCACACATCAAGGCTGTCACATGTCTTACACATTAACGTTACATTCATTTATAGACTTTGATGTAAAATTTTAAGGAGACAAGAAAGAAGCACGTTGTGGCTGGTGCCTACTTCAAGTCTCAAACTATAGCTGGCATCCTTGCCCTTGGTAATGTTACTCACACCATGGGTTCCTCTCTCCATAGAAAACTGTGAAGGAGTCTCCAGGGTTCGCCAGGCCTAGAGAAAGAGACATTCATTCTTTACCACAGCTCTCCTTCACAAGGTTACTGTGTATAATTCTTTCCTATAGGTCTTCTTTTCCATACACTGCTGCACATGCATTAACACACAACATTCTCAGCCTAAGGCATAAGCAACTCTACTCAGCAAACAGTTTTTCTGCCATTCACTTGAATCAGTAACATTTCCCTACAAGACGATTTTGAAAGACTCAACTCACGAAAGGTTTCATTAACACCAACCTTATTTCATCCATCACAGCAGGCTTACACTGACAGAGGTGATCATTAGCAGCTGTACTAGCCATGCTTTTTAAACCAGCCCTGTCCCCCTTCCCCACATTACCTTCGTCCAGTGCAAAGCCAATGTTCAGAGCTTGAAACTCAGGGAGATTTACAAACATCTCCATTCCTTTGTGACCCCCAACCTCCTCATCTAAACACAAGCACAGACGATCAGCAGAGAAATGAATCACATTGTTTTTATATAGCGCCTCTTGCGGCTCAGCCAAAGCGCTTCACCATCACAAAGTAAACAGGCCTGTGAAACAAGACCGAATGCTAAAAAAATAAAAGTAAAATGAAAATGCAGAATAAAGACATAAAATGTAATCACACTCCAAACGCTTGAGAGAACAAATAGGCCTTCAGCCAGGACTTAAAGTTAAGCCATTCCCCACTTTTTTATGCCTAACTACACTTTAATATTTGAATACGCCTTTAATCAAAAGGTGCTGAATGAAAAATATAATACAGCGATTAGTCCCTCTACCTTTATTTTATTGCGTTATTTTTCAGAATGAATGCAATCTTATTTTTACTTTTCTGGTGAGGTGATTACCGTTAATGAACGTTAAAATTCTCCAAAACTAGTTGAAAAAAAAAATAGACATATTTTTCACCTGGGACAAACATCAAATGTACTGTGCGAGGAAACCTTCTCCCCTCAGACTTCAGTCTCCTAATAGCTTCTATGTACCTGAAAACAACATTATTAATTACACAATAGAACTTCACACAACTCTGAAAAAACTTTTTAAATACACATACACATATATACAGATGTACTTCAAAATAAAACACACATCATTCAAAGCACACCTTCTACTCGGGCTATACTAGCGTCCCAAGAGAACTATATTGCAAGTCAGAGACCATGGACTAGACTCCTATAGGGCAGCTTGCAAAGCTTTTTTTATGAAAGGAAAACTACAGTAGGTCTATAAGGCTTGGCATGACTAAGACCCAGGATTATTCTCCTGCTGCACCATGCTGTCATCTACAGAAGCAAGTTCCCAAAGCTTTCACTCAGTACAATGCCTGTCTGAAGTTTGCATTTTATGAATAAAATACAGGTTTGGAATCCATGACTAGGTTCACAAAAAACAAAAAACAAAAACAAAACACAGCTTTTAATTTATGAAAACATGAAGTGAAACCTTTGTGAACAGGCTCCCCTATCTTCGGTGGGTTTGTTTTATGTAAGTAAGCGAACAGGATTCAAGTTGAAACTCACTGGATGGTGACACACTTCATATCCTGAGTGCCCCTGCCGTATATGTTCCCTTCTCCGTCCTTGAATGCACCAAATGCATCGTGCTTCCAGTGTTCCTATAGACAGCACAGCACACGTGTGAGCAGACAGGAGTCCCCCTACTCCAATTCACTGGCCATAGTGCGTTTGTGGTACAGCTGTGGTTGAGTTACTGTACAGCAAGCTCCCTCCTTGCAGCCAGGTCCATTAAAACAAGTTTCGTGGTTAAAGTAAAGCAGGAGCATCACTAATACATTGTAAACAAACCCTCAGCTTTCACTGGAATTATGTATTTGTAAGAAAGGCCTGCCAATATTTTGTCCTGTTTTTTTTTTAAATAATACAATACGATAGCTTACAGCAGCAGTGACCAAAGCTGGCATTCCACTCAAGGTTTCTGTTCCAACCCTGTTCTAAATTGTTTAACTGAACCAATGAAACCCCGTCCAGTCCCGGCTCATTATCTCATTTTCCATGCTAACCCTGGAGCGGAATAGTCCTCCAGGACTGTGATTGGAGACCCCTGGCTCAGTGTGCTACGGTTCCAGTAGTAAATCAGGTGTAAAACCAATACGTTAGTTTACGTTATTGTACCATCTTACCTGGAAGACAGGCACCACGTCCGTGTGGGAGTTCAACAGGACTGATCTGAGCTTTGGGTTCGTCCCTTCCCAGGTCATTACACCCACAACTCGCCCGGGACAGACCTGAGTGAATACACAGAGAGACTCCCCTGAAAACCAGATAATACCAAGTCCACTTTAAACGCTGGGGTTCACAAAACTTAGACATGCAGAATCACACTTAACCAATTCAAAACAAAGACAGATCTTTAAAAAAAAAAACACAACAAATACATCTCTTTAAAAAAATTCATAACAAATACATATCTTTAAAAAATATATATATAAATTTAAAAACACCTAATCAATACAGGTTTCAAAATCTGAAAAAATAGATAACGACTGGTTTATTATCGGTTTATTAATTTATTACATTTCCTACCCTATATATTACTAGGTCTGTTTGCAATTTTTAATCATTTCCAGATTTGTAAGATCTGGTAGAGATGGCCAATCGCCTACCAATTTATGTTGGAAAAAGTAAATGATATAAACAATAAAATAACTCCTGCCATGGAGGTTGAAGGACTGCGTGTTGAGTAAACGCATGTGGGACTGTGAGGAAGCATCTACCCCAGCTACACCTACACATGTTGTAAAAGACTGACAGACGCACATTTTATTAAGCTGTCACTGTGCCTTGTTCCTGCACTGCTTCACTTTTGATGGACAAGCCCAACCACGGCTTTCCTGGCTGAGGGATAGATGATCCTGCTGTGTTTTTAAATATACCTCAACTTTCTTAAAGGGCAGCCCCAGCTCGGCTGCAATTCGATCCAGGAACTTAAGAGCAGCCTCTGCAAAAAAAAAGAGCAGAGCCATCATTAGTGCAACAACAACAACAAAACATGAGGGCTGCAACGTGCCAGACAGGACACTGCACAAACCTGGGACCCCCAACTCTGGATCTGCACGGACAGTTCTGGAACAAACTGTTACTGTATGCAAGGTGAAGAGTTCATTGTATACAATAAGAGATCTCATATTGTGCAGTGTGGGGAGCTCAAACTGTGTGAAACGACATCCCATATAATAAGAGATACCATATCGTTATAGTTAGCTATTATAAACTAAATTGCTCCCATGTTTTTTTTTTTTTTTAGCTGGTACTGTGTATCATAATGTAATTCCATGCTTGTTTTTTTTATAGGATATGTTTAGATGTTCCAAACACATCTGATTTGGTCTGAATACACTTGTTTAAGCCAAGTACAAACATGTTAAGAAAGTGGCTAAGAAGCACTAGAGAAATATCTACATTCTCAAAGAAGAATTTCCCAGGACGTTCCAGGGCTCGATCGAGTTAGCTAGTCTGTTAAACAATGACTTTCCTATTGTGACCAAGACCAACAGCCTATTTTCCATTATCAGTGCTCCACAATCAGTGACCAACTATACAACCGCTAATGCAGCATTCTGTTGTTGCAGCGAGATGTCCAGGGACTTTGATCCTTCCAGTGGACTTTGCAATTTAACCCTGTCTGCATGCACAGTATCAGTGTTCGGAATACAGTTTCCACTCTCATAAACTGGTTTAATATAGAATACTGCGAGCGGTAGTGTGAATGTTAGTATTTCGAAGGATGCTGCCCCGGTACTCTGAATAACAGGTGGGGTACTGGTTCATATGAAACACAGTGAAACTTGCAATTCCAGGTTTTAAAAGGGAACTCTTTACTGTTAGCAGTGTCTACAAAAATGAGCAACAGTAATAGTGCAACAATAACCCAATCAAACAGGACTCAGGCTGAATAGGTACAGAGACAGCAAGCTGATTATTAAATGCTAAATGGCTTCAGGGGCCTTTGTGGTGTGTTTGTTTCAACATTGTGAGTTTGTTGTGTGAGTTGGTTGGTATTTTTTCAGGGAAAAGCACCGACCGTAATCAGGCTCTGGGTGGACAGTCTTGATCCTCAGGTACTCCCTGAAGAGACTAACAGAGGGGTCCTCGGAAGACACAGAGGGGTCCTGGCTCCTTCCTGCCTCTGTCGGCCCATCTTTACCTGGTAGCATCTCAGACTCACCTTGCCTGGAGTAAGAGAGTCAATCAACACCCTAATGCCACCACATCTGTACAAATGAACTCAATAAGAAGAAGACAGCAAGCCACCAAAAGTTAGCCATCAACAGTTCAGCCAATCAATACAGCAAAAAAAAAATAAAAAATACTGTAGGTCACCTTGAGCTACATTCTCAGTGTGATATAGCATGCATTAGCCCAACCAATGACTAGTCATGACTTCTTCAGCTTTATTAACTCTCCTAAATATAACTTCAGGTCATTAAACTTACCTTGCTCTGCACCAACAGAAAAGTAAAAGCATATGAGGAGAGGACTGGATGATAACTAATAAAGTCCAGGTTTATTCTGAAACACGAATGTAAAAAAGAATCTCAAAATGGGGAGGGTACACCTATTGCATATAAAGAATCTCAATGGGGAGGGTACACCGTTGTATATTCTGTCGATTTGGTGTCGTCTAGATGGTTTCATTGCACAGCACTCCACTTAATGTCTAACTAGGAACTAGTAAAAATGCACAACAGCAATGGGACTTGTGTGTGTGTGTGTGTGCGTGTGTGTGTGTGTGTGTGTGTGCGTGTGCGTGTTGAATTCTATTAAGCCACTGTTGACTTTAGCATCACACTCATGGGGCAGAATCAACCAAACAGGAAACGCAATATTGTAACCTTCAGTTTTCGGAGTTTACCATTCACCCTACGTTTCTTGCATGTATAAGCACGGTCTGAGGCATCGATAGGGATACAGAGAACAGTGACTATGTTCACTTCCTGCGAGTGGATTACTGATCTAATTAGTAAAAACTGTTGAGATTAATCTGGATTGCCAGTACTGTGGAGGAACACAAATGCCATTTCAAGACACATAGAGATACAAATAATAAATAAAATCAAAGCTTTTGTACAGTAACTAAATAAAATTACGTTAAAACGTGAAAAAGTGTGTTCCAATGCACTAGAATGGACAGACACACACACACACACACAGCTAAACAAGTTATCGCAATACATTAATAAATTATACATGCCAAGGAGACAGTCTCCAACTGCGTGCTTTGTTTTTGACAGACCGGGCAACTTTATCATAACCATATAGCGTCAGTTACCGGTAATAGAGTGCATATCACGACGTATATCAGTGTATTTATTTTTGACATTACACATCCTGATTCAAAAACGGATTCTGATTGTTGTATGAGACATAATGGTCATTGCAATGCAAAGAAAATCACTGTTTGCAACTGTGCTACTTCGATCCCGTTCATTTTCAGCAATAATCGTTCTCTTTCTGAACAATTTCTGCATTGCATTGTCAAGAATCAATGCAGAGTCATTACACGTTACACGAAAAACAAAACGATGAAAACGGCGTGGCTTCCTATGGCATGCAAACATAAATAATTAATAATAACACGCGATTAGATACTACCTTACTTGGAGTACAGCGCGGAGCTCTACAAAGCCAAACCTCAACCTGAAAGAACTTGTGTGCAAAACAACACAGCTCGCCTTCTGCCACTGACCCACACAACCAGGCTAGTTAAAGGATTACCTAATGATCGATGCAAAGCAGTGTCGTCAATGACCCTGCCTGCAATACAACTCCAGATATACATATATATGGCCCAACTGTTCTCAGTAAATCTCATTGCAAATTTCGCATTCCTCATTTATATATATATATATATATATATATATATATATATATATATATTATTGAATAAACGTGCATATTGTCCTGAACGGTTAAAAAAAATGTAAAACTAATAATAATAATAATAATAATAATAATAATAATAATAATAAAATAATAATAATAAATAACCTGCAAATTCAGTATAGAAAATAAGTATTATGGATCTGACAGCCAGCAAATGCGACACCTGAATACTGTGAGACACTAAGCCAACACATTCAGTGTAATGTACTCTATACTGGGGATCTGAAAGCCTGCAAATTCAATAGAACAGCTTCAATACAGATAGCTCACTAGAACTACTTGGGATCAAAACTCGTCAAATCACTTTAAAGATACTGTCTCAGAGCCACCGAAATCAGTTTACTGAGCACTGCTAACAACAAATACAGGCATTAGGGGATACTGTGATGCTATAGAACCAAGAACCAAGCACTGGTAAAGCAAAGGGTTAAATACTGTAGTAATCATGCAGCAGGAGTTTAAATGTTCTCCCAGTCATTGATCTCTTATCATATATGGCGCTTTGTCAGCACTAAAGCACATGAACTCAAAGAGCCAAAACTGGTGAATCAGCATCACTAGCAGCAAAAGCTTTATACTACACGGACAAAGGTCATTTGGCACTACTGCCTACTCACAATGCTGTTAACCCACTGGTGTCTAGTATACAAAGGTGTTAAATGCACTTCCCTCAAATGTCTATAGTTGGCAGTCTTAAGCATTGTGGCCTGAACACAAAACGAGTACCTGGTCCTTACAACCAGTCTGACGGTATGAGTTTTTAAACCCTACATTTAAAAATAAACACTCAACGCTGCATAGCAATGTCAGCCACTCACTTTAAACACATGTTGGTTCTTTTCTGCTGTGCAATGGGATTATTTTACTGCAGTCCATGTTTCTTATTCTATTCAGCTGGGGTAAACGCAAACAAACTTGATTTTTGATAAGCAATGTTGGAAACACATTTTTTTTTTCTGCACACACTGGATTCAAAAAAGACTTGAGGTTGTTAGTTTAAATAACATTTATTTCATTAAATACATTAACAACTTTTTCCAGCTATTTATTTAACCAGTAACAGTAACATGTTTTAAAGGGTGCTGGGAATTGAAGGTTTGTAGAACCATGAAACAACTACAAATCCCAAAGGACTAAACCTTGTTTAATGTGTGTCTAATCTCAACACAAGGAACTGATGTCATCCTGGGACTTGCTCATTTGGAAAGTGGTTCTGTTCTTGTGCTGTAAGGTGGGAGTCGGAACTGACCCCTCCAACCGTCCAGATTAAATTTTGCAAAGTGCACAGAAGCTAAGTGCGCTCACAAATGAAAACAGCAAAAAAAAAATCAAAAACAAACAAACAACTTGCAAATAAAATATAAAACTTCAGGTGTGGGTAAAAGCCCTTAAATAAGAGAGTTATTAATACCTATATATACACATAGTTAGTAATTATAAACTGCTTGTTCCAGTGACTGTCAGCCCGCTCAGGAAGGTGAGCAGTGCCTGGTGGAACTCCCTTGGCTTGTCCATGTAGCACGCGTGCTTGGCTCCATCGATTCGCACTACAGTGTGGTGAGGGAGCTGGCTCAGGTTCTTCAATGACTGGGTCCCCAGACTGCCATCCAGGGCACCAAACACTATCAGAGTCGGGGTCTATGAGAGGAGAAAGGGAGACAGAAACAGATGTATTGCAGGGGCTGATGAAATTCCCTTTTATTGTGCCCAGTTCTGGTTCTTAAAACTACCTTGTTGAGATTTCTTAATTAAAATGATCAGGGGATTGAGGATAAACAGGACCAGACTATGAAAGCTATTTTTTATTCTGCGTGCAGTAAATCACAAATGTAACTTCTTGACTATCTTGTTGCTATATATAGTAACTATAACCTAGTCACTAATCCATGTGCTGCATTTCACCTCCTTTTTTGCACTTTTTTTGTATTTCTTTTGATGATTCTTTTGATCTTTTACACAAGCAACCTCCCAATTTGAAATAGCCAATTATTTTTAGGCCACCAGCTGTGCTGACTCGGGAGTGTTGAAGACGAACAAACGCAGTCCTCCGAAACGTGTCCCATCAGCCAAATGCTTTTTTTTTTTCACTCTGCAAGCCCACAACGCAGCTGAGGTCGCTGGTGCACAGAGAGCCAAGGACACCGTGGCCAATCCAAGCCCTCCCCACCCAAGCGATACTCAGCCAGTTGTGCGCTGCCCCTTGGAAGCGGTCGTCCACTGTCAGCAGTGGAATAGCCTGTACTCGAACTGGCAACTTCCAGGCTACAGGGCACATCCTGTGCTCCACGTGGAGCGCCTTTAACAGATGCACCACTCGGGAGCCCCAAATGAGTACTGCTGTCCAAACGCTATAGAACACAAAGTGCCCGATCAACTGTGGTTTGACCAAACTGACTGATGCTGACATAATGAAGAACGCGTCTTCTCTACCTGTATGTTGTGGTACTGCTGCTCGCTGTAGAGCTTGGTGCCCACAGGGGCGACAGCGACGAAGCCTCTGAGACGGGAGCTGTGGAGCATCAGGAGGGGGAGAGAGAAGCGCCCGCTCATCGAGGGGCTGATCAGGACCGGCGCCTGCACCTCCAGGGAGTCCAGGAACCTCAGCAGGAGGTTAGTCCGGTTCTGATCCGTCTTCACTAATTCCGAATCTGCTCAGATCCAAATTTATCCATTGCATTGTGAAACGAGGCATGTTTAATTTATGCAATACAATAACAGGCATTTCTTTTTAGTTTTAATTAAGAATTCCACCAATCTCAAAATGTACAGGGATGGAAATAAGACTCCCAATGCTTAGCATTCCTGTTTTACTACGAGTTTAAAAAGACACAGCTGAGCTTTTTATCTAAGCTCCTGTAAAACCTGGAATGAATGAAACTGCTATGCAAAAGGAGTCTTATTTCCATAATTAATTTTTTTAAAGTCAGAAAACCCATCACAACTGTGTGATAAAGGTTGTTTTTTTCCCCCTTAAAATGTTAATTCACTTTGGACAACATTATGTATACATATTTTACAGTCACGACGAACTGGATCTGCATCAACAAACCTTGGGTTACTTTACTTAATACCTTTTAATGTATTATAGAACTCGGTACATAGTTAGTCTGGTGCACAACATGTTCTTACCGGGCAAGTCCAGGGCCAGTGCTTGGTAGCCGTGACTGGCCAGTAAAGCGAGGGTGCCCAGGTCCTCCCAGGTCTTTGAGGTGAAGGCCTGACCATGCAGCAGAACCACCTGCAGCCTGTGTGCGCGAGCAGCACGGTTACAATTAGGTAATGCAAGTTCAGCACTGGATTTAATGGCTGCTGGAATAAGGGGACTCCTATTAGAAGGGTTAGGGTACAATACCTGCTGCAATTCCAATTCTTTTCTAAGATCAATTCCCAATTACAATTCTCATTACCTTTTAACCAATTCCAGCACACCACTGATCAAAATTGCAATTCACCGTATTCTGTTAAAATGAGCTTCTCACAGTGGCAATAAATTACTTACATTGAAGTCACTGTCAGTCAATTAAACTGGCTTCAAATTAAAGCAACTTAACAATCACAATAATTATTACATCTCTAAACTATCAATTCCTTCGAAGGAACTAGATTTGGAATTGGGAATCGTTTCTAAAAATTTGAAAAACAGGAATTGACCTCAACCCTTCATTTATTTTATGTTACTATAAAACAAAACTAAACTAAACAAATGTAACTCATAAATAAAATGCAGAAGTGTAGTTCTTTCACTACCAAGAATCTGAAGAATTCAAAGACAGGGAGCAGCACTGCGTTCAATGCCTTGGTCACTGGTACCCACCTGGGCTGCATCTTCTTCCCCGCTGCATCGACGCTGATTGTTTCCCTGAAGGAGAGAGGCGGGTCTCCAGCCAGCTGGCCCGTGCGGATTGTGATGTTGACTGGCTTAGAGAATTTAGCGGTCGGAGCTGTGGGAGAGCCTCCCGTCAGCCCCATCCTCCGGACATTCAGGAAGGGCTCCATACTGCCCTGGCGAATGGCGGGCAGCAGCAGGTACAGCAGCACCGTCGCCAGCAGCACTAGACCCAGGACTACCAGCCGGTTTCGGAAGAAATGCATTATCCCAGCGCGGCACAGTCTAAAGAATGGGAGGGGAGAAAGGAGAGGCTAAGGTTATACACTGGCTACAGAAACTTACCTTAACTGTCGTGCTAGGAAGATTTCCATAAAAACAGATGAAAAGTTTGGGAACAAGAAAAGGCCATTCGGCCCATCAAGGTTTGTTCCTTGTTAGCACACCATTCTCCCCTTGGGGGAGGGGAGGGGAGGGGAGGGGGGATCAAAAGCACAGAATCAAGTCTTTGTTTGAATGTTGCCAGTGTTTCGGATCCCACTGTGCACCTGGTGGGCTATTCCCTGCATTTCTAACTGTAATAATGTGCTTCATACCTCCTCTTCTAAACTTACTTTTGCTCAGCTTTCACTTATGCCCTCTGTCACAGTTTAGACCAGTGGCACAGTCCTAAAGTACGAAAGAGCAGTAAACCATTAGGACTTGTTTAAGAACAACACAATAGACCAACCCTGGTCTTTGTTCCAATCATGTCCTTAACAACACCGTATAAAAAAAAACACACATTTTAAACAAGGCAAAAGTTTTATCCCACAGAAAGGGGTCAAAATCAAAAGCATATACTTAAAAAAAACAAAACAAAAAAAAACAATACATAGCAAATTACTCAACACAATGCATAATAATTTAATATCTCCAGGAAATTAAGCAACAAAATAAACACTAGATAAAATACTTTAAATAAAATTAAGCAGAAAAATAAAAAGGTGTTTTTACAGTCATCTTATTTTACACAATCCTAGAAAAGATGTCGTAATTAACATAATCCTAAATAAATCGTAACCTACACTGCACTAAAATTGCAGGTTTAATCTCTAAACCTAAAACATATTGACCATATTGATTATAGTCTCCCAAACAAGTCTGTTATCTTAGCTAACAATAACGATAAACTGCAGTCACTTGTTTGTCCTGCTCGCCAGTGCCTGTCTCATCACACACACAGTGCACACCAGCACTTGCCTTTCTTCTGACGCGATAACGAGAGCTTCGCAGCTTCGACCGGACTTGTGTGCGTCTGTGTAAGCAGTCCGACGGGGGAAAAACGATTAAATAAGATTCCACTTTGTTGTTTTCTGTTTGTTTTTATGCAATTAATAATCCAAAAACAATATACGTCTGTGTGTGTGTGTGTGTGTGTATGTATGTATGTGTATATGTATGTATGTATGTGTATATGTATGTATGTATATATATATATATATATATATATATATATATATATATATATATATATATATATATATATAGTTTTTGCTCAAAGAGCCAACTTGCCAAGGTTGCGGTATGTTTAATATATATATATATATATATATATATATATATATATATATATATATATATATATATATATAAAATAAAACAACAGCAGACACAATTACCACTGACTGCAGATGAATTTGGTCTCTGAATTTCAGCAACCAACAGACAGGATTGCTCAAACACACTGGGTGAATGTGCGCCGAGAGTTCAATGGAATTCATTTTCACAGTGACGACAATGTCAAAAACCTTGGCTCACCTGTACCCACCTATGCTGCCTGACCTCTGTCTGGTTTTACTGTCAACATGTGGATATATTTGTTAAGTGTTGGCGTCAAAAAAATATCTCACCCATAATAGAGAAGGTGAATTTAGCCCAAACTTCATTCCCCATGATTCCCTGCTGCTCCTTACGTCGTCTCCCCAGTGCGCATGCGCAGTTGGCAGTTGTTTGGTTTTGGTGACGGTGGCGGCTGTGGGGTATAGCTGGGAGTGCTTTGAGTTTACGTTACAGGGAGAAACAGTTCTGATAAACGTCACCAGAAAAAACAGTTAAGCTGCCAAAATACACTCAGAACCATCGAACAGCAGCGGAGTTCAGATCCGTTGAGTGGACAGGGGTAATATCCATTTAATTTCAGTTATCTGGGCCTGGCGAGGGAGGATAATCCCCGGGCTCACCTGTGGATTGTGGCCGGGAAAAGGTGGGGGAGAGCGAGGACGGGGAGAGGCGGAGAGGAGCCGTGGAACTCTATCTTTGGAATAGGAAGCTTAATGCTGATTGTCTGTACTCCGGAGGCCGAAATAGTACGACAAAAAGTTAACGATTAACCAGCAGCTGTACTGTGAGCAGACGACTGGAGTAAACGAACCAGCTGATTTGGAAGTTTATTTTCTTTAAGTGCAGGTTTTGTTTTTCTCTGTTATCTCTTATTTGTACTGCTGGCTGAGATGCTTACAACCTGTCTATTGGAATAAGAGTTTTCCTCAATGGGGAAAAGCATATAGTTGTAGTACGCGCATAGATAGTAGTTAAGGTCTAACTTTGATTATCCTCGGTTTACTTTTTCCTCTTAAGTTTACTAGTTACCAGTATTGCTACTAGTAACCGTTTGCTTTCCTGATTAATATTTCATTAATGATTTACTGTGTGTGCTCAAGATTTAGCTTCTTTTCTACACCAGGCCATCTCTCTATTAATATACTGATGGGACCGGTTTTAATAATAAAGCGAATTATTTGTTTGGATGCTGCTGTTTTTTAAACGCTAGATGTATTCCAGCAGAGAAATCCAAGCACATCTCTTTAGTATTTTTCTGCTTTTGCAATTTTAACTCTCTTCAAGACATTAAGATCTAGTGCCACAGCATTTACTTTATTCAGTAACTAAATAAAAATGAACCGCTATCTGCCAGTTGCCCGCCAACACTTTCTGGCTGCCCTAGCCAGCACCAGCGTGGTGGTCAAAGCCATCTGTGCCGTAGTCATCCTTTTGTACCTGCTGTCTCTAGTGGTGGACACTGTCTACGTGCTGGGGGTGACACCTGGCTTTCTCTTTCCCCCGAACTTCTGGATCTGGACCCTAGCCACCCACGCGGTGACAGAACAGCACGTGTGGGATGTGGTGGTTAGCCTGGCCACGGTGATCGTGGCTGGGAGGCTGCTGGAGCCCCTGTGGGGTGCCCTGGAGCTGCTCATTTTCTTTGCCGTCATCAACGTCTCCGTGGGCCTGCTGTCCGGCTTCTCTTACCTGCTCACCTACATGTCCACCTTCAACCTGGACTACCTGTTTGAGGTGCGGGTCCACGGCATGCTGGGCTTCTTGGGAGGAGTGCTGGTGGCCCTCAAGCAGACGATGGGTGACTCCACAGTGCTGCGCGTGCCCCAGGTGCGGCTCAAGGTGGCCCCCATGCTGGTGCTGCTGGCCCTGGCTGTCCTGCGCTTCACCACGTTGATTGACACCACGGCCCCACTAGCAGCGTACGGCTACGGCGTGCTGTCCGGGTGGGTGTACCTGCGGTTCTACCAGAAGCACAGCCGTGGCCGGGGGGACATGTCGGACCACTTTGCCTTTGCCTCCTTCTTCCCAGAGATCCTGCAGCCACTGGTGGGCCTCCTGGCTGGGCTGGTGCACAGCGTACTGGTCAAGGTGAAGGTGTGCCGCAAAACCGTCAAGCGGTATGACGTGGGAGCGCCTTCCTCCATCACCATCAGCCTGCCCGGCACCGACCCTCAAGATGCTGAGAGAAGAAGGTGGGTACAATCTGCACAGGAGGTGAGAATGAAGGTCTAAACAAATTAGGGGGTTGGTGTTAGCTTATGTCTTGTACACTGAACTGCCAAGTGAAATTGTAAAACACAAACGCCATAAGAAAAGTCTCAGAGTAACAGATCTTAGGTTTGTGATCCTAAGGACTTTGGTTTTAGCTTGGACCCTGAACAAGTAGATACTTTACTCCCCAATAGGTGCATGTATGAGGTAATATGTTAAAATATTATGGGTGCAGTGAGTGATGATGTCATTATTACAACTTTTCTTTGTTGCAACTGCCAGCCTGCCTGTGGTGGAGGCAGGCAGAACAGAGTAAACTAGCAAGCTCTGTAAACTTTGACAAGCCTATAGACTACACAACGATTGCGAGAGATGTAAAATAAGTGGTGTGATCTACAGTAAAAATAAGATGCTCTGGCCATCTGGTACAGTTTATGCCTTCTAGGACGTTGCTCTTATTCGTCCTCCACTGCTGCTGGTAGAAAACAGCAATTACCTGCTTTGCCTGCTGATCTGTGATCAATGACTAAATTAGTGTTCTCTGAAGACTCCCTGCCTCCAGTTCCCACCTGTGCAATTTGCTGACTTGCACAGGTGCTGTGATTGCATGACATAATAATCATACAGTATGTATTACTGTACTAATAATTTCTACCAAGGCTTCTACGTATATATTTTTTTAATGTAAATTACCTGCAGTGAACTGAATGGCACTGTGACCAGTGCACATTAAAACAGGTTAAAATGTGTCTATAGAAATCTTATAGAACAAGGATGTGATTTGTAATGATGCTGTTGTATCTGTGTCTCTGACAGGCAGCTTGCCCTGAAGGCTTTGAACGAACGTCTGAAGCGAGTGGAGGACCAGTCTGCCTGGCCGAACATGGAGGAGGAGGAGGAGGACGAAAGTGGAGCTGACGCGCCGCTCCTCCCTGGACGTGAGGCCCCATCCACTGCTGGGGCGGGCGGGGGCCAGGAGTCCGGCATCATCAGCTTCGAGGACGCACCTTTACAGTCCTAATGCCACAGCGAAGACAAGACTGACATGAGACCAACAGAGAGAGATATGAATTCAGCTCCTTACCATCATGAGGACCTCCTTGCACTTGTTAATGGGAAAAGTAACAGTTAAAACAAAGTGTGTGTGTGTGTATATATATTATATATATATATGTATATATATATGTGTATATATATATTATATATATATATAAATTATATATGTAAAAAAAATCCTATGTCAGCGCTCGATCCATTTACACTTGGGGCAGGGGCAGGTTTTTATTTCTCTTTCAGCCAGTAGGTGTAAACTTTAAAGTCTGCAGGACAGTTTCCTTGACTTGACAGGCACCTGCCAGAATTTCGTTGTTAAATTTTATGTACCGTGTTGTTTCCTAACAAAGTAGGTTTCAGCTGAAAGTGCTACATAAACAACTTGTAGGATACCCTTTGTGCTACCAGTTAGTCATGGTTGTGTCCGATTTGTAAACCTTTCATTTTTGTTTTTTTTCACATAAACTTTAGAAATGCTTGCAAACAGCATCCATTTTCGTTAAGTGCTTAAAGGTCTATTTCTACTTCAATAAATCTTTGAAATTGTGAAATCGTGCTACTTGAGAGACATACTCTATCTTAAATGATCGGTTTCCTGAATTTTCTAGGCTTTGCAGAATAATTTTTGTGTTCAACTTCTGTAGAATATCACAACAGTCCCACACTCCTGAATCTTCATTTTGCTTTAACATGTTGAATAAAGATCTTGTATAAGAAAAAGACACATTTATACCGAGCATTGTTGAAGTAGAGCTGATGTTGGGTTTTATCACTGCATTATTTACCTTGGTGCTGTGAAATTATACACTAGCCTTTTATTTTTGGAGGCTAGGGTTTGATTTCTGTTTCAGTCCCAAAATGCCCAACCATGACCTACTTCTTTATTGTTTCAACACTTAGCATTACTTATTATGCTCATGAAGTTATGGAGTCACATTACCACTAAAAGAAAATAGACCATTGTGATGTGAACTGAAGAGCTGGTTTGGAGTTGGTTTTCTTTCCCTTGCTGGTTCCGTTGTGCCAGTGTCTGTTAAAGAATAGTGCATTTGATTAGTAGAAAAGTGGCAGCTGTAATAATAGTTTTTTGTCACCAGGTGTCAGTTTGATATAAGCAATTGGCAGAGACTTCTGTGCATGCCAATGAACAGTGTGTGCGAATGGGTAACTAACCAATTGAACAACCTGGTCTTACGACTTGGCCACAGAATTGCTGAGTATTTGCAGGGTTTAGAGTTTCAGCTAGCATTGCATGGGTAGGACTGTGTCTTAATCAAGAGCGTGAAAGCAAAACTGCAACAGAAATGAAGTAAGCAAGGCAACTAACTGCCATATATCAAGTGTCTGAGAATCTCCCACGCACTTCTAAAGAGGTTGCATCTCAAGGGGTTGATTGTAATAATACAAAATCGATATGAAAGTGTTCACAAACCCAAGCATAGCAAGCACTGGTTTTAAGCTGCTCGTTAATGATGTTCTGTTGTCTAATCTGCAGTGCAACTAAATGTAGACGTCACTTTCGCTTCACATAATGATTTGTTGGCCAGCCAAACTGAACACTAGGATGTCAGTGCTGTTAGAATCTAACTCTTAACAGGAAACCAAGAAAAACCGCAAGAACTGAGGAGGGTGTCAAAAACCATTGAGATGAATGTAGCTTTGATAGGAAATGCGTCAGTGTTCTTACATTTTTACATTGATGAGCAGTACTAGAACAGCTTTGTGGGTGGTATTCATAACAAAATAGCATGCTGATGCTTTGGGGCATGTTCAATAAGCTGTCATTTATCCAGGGCACATTTTGCACCACTTAAAAAGATAAATTACCTGAAACAAAAATAGCAAGTAGTTTGGTACAAAACCCATTCATATTTTTATGTTTTTTACTTAGTTCCATTTAATGAAAATATACGTAAAGAATTATGTGAATGAAGGACAATTGGAAAAAAAAAATAGTAAAAACTTTTCTTTATTTGCTTTTTGAATTTCAACACATACTAGTGACAATGACTGGAAGAGCTGGCAGTACCTATTACAAATAAAAGTCCACAAACTTGTACATTTTAGTTGTTTGATTACTTGTGTTCCTATCTGTCCTCACACACACACGTTTATTAAGAGAGTGTTTAAATCCTGCTAAGTGTTAGATAATGCACACACACATCATATTCACCTAACAGGAAAAAATACTAATGGACATAATTTTGATCATTTTTAGGCTAAAAAAAAGGGAAGAACATTCAGTGAAAACATTCATACAGATATAAACAGTACAATGGTAAATTGCAGAATACATTTTGCTAATAATCTTTTTTTTCATTTCATCATTTGTTGAAACACTGTCTTGACATTTTTTTGTAACCCTAACAGTTTACATACTGTATCACTAAAATGGGGAACAAATGAATCCTGGGGGGGGGCTCCAGTTGAGCTTCCCTGAAGTGCATCGTTTACTCAACAGTACATGCTGGGATGGACGGAGAAACGGCTGGTAGATTTTTATTTTACACAGCTTGTATTTCTGAGTCATGTTATAATCATTGGCTGATCCCAAAATGCTCTGCTCCTTTAAGTCTGGAAGCGTTTCTTTGTCATGTAGGAGCTGGTGACTTGGTTCATGATGACCAAGGTGCTAAGTATAGGGCACAAGGCAGCCAGGTACCAGCGCAGGCTATGGACAGCAGTAGTAAACCATAAGGAAGACATGCCCAGCAGTAGGCTGGAGCAGCCCAGCAGGTACCCCACCAGTCCTGATGCAGCGTGGTAGCGCTTCAGTTTGGCCAGCGACCAGCCTTTGGCCAGTTTGGGGAAGAGCAGGGAGACCCCACCCAGGGACTGCATCACAGCAAACAGGACAGTCAGCAAGCCAACCAGCCCGTGCCAGGTGGCGAAGTGTGGCTTGCTGTTGAGGTGCTTGTTGTAGAAGATGGCAGCCAATCCCAGCAAGGCGCAGGTAGTGGCTAGGGTCTGCAGGATCCAATGGTAGCGGCCTTTGATCTTGTGGGAGAAGTGCTGAATGGGAGAGCTGTCTGGGGAGAAGATGAGCAGGGCCTCTGTCATGAAGAAGGAAAACTGGGAAGGGAAAAAGAAAAAAAATAACAATTCAAAGCACATCAATTAATACCCATGTGTTATATATGTAAAATGAACACAATACAGATGAAAACCAAAGTCCTGTTATTATAAGTGCAAGGTGGACAGCAGTGAGTCTTACATTGGAGTCGGGTCGGGGAACAAATGCAGAGGAAGATGTACTCTATTAATTACAGTACTTACAGAGAAAGTCATCAGGAACGGATGCCAAGAAAATAAACCTGAAAAACAGATAAGATAGGATAAGAGTCTGCTCCCAACACTAGGCTACTGTCTATAATAAATTAAGTAGTCATTACTTTTTATATATATATATATATATATATATATATATATATATTTTTTTTTTTTTTAAGGCAGTATTTTCAAGTGCAATATTTCCTGACACCAAAGTGGGAATCTCATAAGTTGTTTTTAACTCCTTTGTACATATAAACCAATCTGAAAGAGCTTAATGTTTGGAGTTTGGAGCACAGTATCTCTTTTTAGAGATATACTTTGCAAGACGAGTCTTTTAGGTGTTGCAGCTGCTGGAGTATATTAGGGAGTGAGCGCGCTAAATACAAAGCAAAGCTGTTGAAGTTAGAGACAGTATACACTGCACTGGTTGCAAAGAGGACCGTGCAGAGCTGTACTCACTAGTCCCAGGCCTGGCCACTACAGCTAGAAACACTGTGAACCCCACACACAGCACATGCACACCCACACCAGCCACTCTGCGCAGGATGCTGTACAGCCGTGATTCGGAATCCACGCTCAGTGTCATTCTCCGGGCTGAACCAGCGCCAAGGCGGCTCTCTCCTCCTGGTACGCCGTTGTTCGCTTTGTCACTTTGTCACTTGTAAACTAGTCGCCAAGGCTAATCCATTCAGAGGGGTTGTTACTGTCCTCCTTCCACAAGCAGGACTCTGTCTGAGCTTCAAGAATCGGGAAGCAAGAATAGACAGCTGGAGTTCTAGAACAGAAGATAAGGAATATTCAGTCTCTTGGTCTTCTCTGTTGAGAGAAGGGTGCTCATTTAAAACCAAGAGTTCGTGCTACTGAATTTAATGCTAATAATGTTAACGCCATTAATGGTACGCCATTCCACCAGTTAGTACAGTAGCACAATATTGGCTAACATTGTCTCCCGTTGCATTTCTTAAACTCTACCATATGCGTAAAACAAAATAAATACCTTTTTTTTTTTTAGATAGTAACGTCTTACTGAAAGCAAACACACACACACACCTACAGTACAGAAGTACAGTACACTTGGTTTCTGCCCTTTAAACCCCTCTGCTCTCTCTAGGAGCAGCACAGTGCAATTCTAAACACAAAAAGACAAACAGTTGCTTTAAAGAAGAAAAGGTTTTGAATGTTAAACTTCCGTATTCAACCCCAAACGAGTCACTGCATCCGCCCTAATATACCCACACCTTACACAACCACTGCAAAATGCACAAGCGTGCGTGTTCTTTAGTAAAAACATCAACTTGATATTTTAAAGACGTGGCTTAACTTACCTATTCAGATGTATTTGTTCCTCTGCTGTAGGTAATCAAGTAACCCTCATATATTTAACTACATACATAGTTTTGTTAGTTCGATCAATATGTTTGTTTGTTATAAAAGCATAATAAAGCAAAGATAACGTGATCAAACGGCGAATCAAATATTCTAGTCTTTATTGTGACGTGTATGTAATCAAGCTGTTATTTGCTTTGCACAGGAAACAGTTGTCCCGCCCAGACAGTAGAGGAGAGCTATCAATCAGAGGATTATCCCCGCACTATCTATATTCTGCATTAATTCGGTAGCACGCAGAGATAGCGTTTTAATCAATGAAATCAATACAAAGCAAGCCACACCCATTCCCGTCCCAGGGGTTGATTTTAGAAGCCAATTCATCCTTTCTTCTCCCCCACCAACCCGCCCCCTTTCAATGGCACATCCCGGGGCACCGCTTCCTGTTAGCACACGTTATGCAATGAATTTAAGATCTTGAAAAAGAGGTTCCAGGCTCGTAATTGTCTTTATTTGTTTTTGTAGCTACCCTTCACAGCATAAATGCTCGGAGCTGAAACAAGACAGATACTTGTAAATAAATAAGGGTAGTCATAAAATAGTGTCTAGTCGCAGCTTTATTATTGCCCCGCTACGTCAAACCGTTTTCTCTTCTCAAGTGCAGGAATTATATATAATAATTTGAATGTTCTTTAGTTTGTACAGCATCTGGACGACGCATTTAAACAACTGTGTTTTTTTTTTATTTTTATTCTGACTAGGTACTATGGTGTTATGACCTTAGTCTCTATCTTTCAAGTAACCATTTTCATTTTAATAATAGTTTAATATGTCTGTCTGTTTATCTCTATCTATCTGTCTTTTGAGAATTAAATACATATTTATGTGAAGCACAAGAATAGACTTTTTAATTTATCTATGGTAGAAACCATAAACTCTTGTACCAGTATTCACCCATTCTATTTCAATTGTAGGTACAGTATAATGTCCAAGAAACATGGACTACTTGTGTAGCTATTTGTAGAGTTCAGATTTACCCTGCTGTATCGATGTGCCGCAGCAATGCTATGGGGAACACTAATATTGAATTGTATCTGTTTTCAATATTCAAATGTGTACTGCACCACCCCCAAGGTCCAGAATCTCATGGATAACAAGGCAGCTCAGGAGGAGTGCCTGTTTTATGTCACAAAGCCAGGTAAAGGCAGCATGACTGAGGTAAAGAGGGCTGCCTATTGAAGGAGAGCTGGGGCTGTGTTGCAGTGAGGTATAGAGGGGTAACAATTGAGTGAGGGTTAGGGGCTCTGTTACAGGTTTAGATGGGTGCAGAGTGGGAGTTGAACTGAGATGTAAAGGGTAATATGTATATTTTTAAGGGGAATAGGAAGCAGAAAGGTATTGTATTAATGAAGGGGGCTGCCCAGCCATTCCGTGTCTAAATGTGTCTGTGTGCATGTCTGTGGGCAGGTCAGAAGCGTGCCAGCCTGCGAGATGTGTTCCAGCTCTACTGTGGACTGAGCCCTGGTACCACCATGAGATCTGTGCTCCAGATACGCTCAGCAGCTCCAGAGAGTCGACAAGAGGTCAGTGTCCACACAGGGCACAATTCAACTCGCTTTTGGGAGGGGGGAGCGGGAGAAAAAAAAAAGTTCATGTAACAAACCCAGGGCATGCACATCCATTTTTGTTGTGATGTATTATTGATTATGCGTTGAACAAATTCAAATAAGAACTGTTCCTGTTTTTGTGCTTGTGTTCTTTGCATTTTTAAAATGCTGTTCCTCTGCTGAAAGTAAACTGAATGGGGCCTGTTGTCCTGTTTCTGACACAGTAGATGCATTCAGTATGCATTTATTCCCGTGCAAAGTTTGCAGATGTTTAGAGGAAAACAAACAAGCGCTGGAGCAGATACCTCGAAAATGCCTGTCCCAAAAGCAAGGCAGCCTGTAACGGTTGGCACTGTCTCTACAGGAAGCTGATCCAGTTTGGGTTGATAAAAGGGTTCATCCGCAGGCTGCAGAAGTACCCCGTGAAGACAACCCGCGGCGATAGAAGCCGCCCGTCCCGGCTGTACACTGGCTGCCATAGCTACGATGAGATCTGCTGCAAAACAGGTAGCCTAACCAGATCCAGTTACGAATGTGCTGGTTTGCTTCATAATATCTGTTCTGATCCCAGAACTTTGTCTAGTCAGTTCTTTTTAAAAGGTTGGATGTGGCATTGATTCCACGCAGTAGGTACAGCAACTTGCAGCAGGTGGAGGTGAGACTCCCGTTCTGAACAGAATGACCCATTCCAGGTTTTATAGCTGCGCTTTAGTTGATTGGACTCTCTGCTTTAAACTCCGAGTAAAACCTGGAATGGCTCAGACACTGCTACGCAATGGGAGTCTTTGTTTTGGATTCCCTGCAGTACTGTACTTGCTTATCTCCGTTCCTGCAGGAATGAGCTACAGAGAGCTGGACGAGAGGCTGGAGAACGATCCCAACATCATCGTGTGCTGGAAATGAACTCGCTGGGGCCAGTCAGCTGCAGCTGCAGCTAACGCAGGGAAGAGACAGGCTGGGACGAGCCAAGTCAGCAGAGAGATGAAGAGGGATCACAAATACCCAGGAAATCAAAGTGAAAGCACATGCCAGTATCATAGCGAAGGACTTGCTGTGCACTGGGATGAAAGAGAACCACAGTTTTTGTATAGAAATGAATCTGTTTTCATTGAAACAGAAGGAATGATTCCACAATACTGGGTGCAGCTGTATTAAAATCATGCAAAAATAAAAGCGTGTGTTGGTTAGTAAAATGTGTTGTTTTATATAATGCATACGAGGTGACTTACCCTACAACCGACTGCACTCTCTACTGCAATAGGATGTCAGCTCTGTCAATCTGCATAGCTTAGACTGCAAAATGTGTTCTTTTTTCCCAAAAGGGGGGAAAAAACTGTTAATGTTTCATGTGAATGTGCTCTTCAAACAGTTTCAGTTTTTGTTAAAAAAAAAAAAAAAAAAAAACAAGACGTGAAAATACCATGATCTTCACCTACGTGTTTCACTGGAATCCATGCAAAGTTTACATTGTCCCATGCGTCACGCAAGCACGCACGCACGTACGCATAGGTGTTGAGTGTGATCTGTATGACAATTACTGAAAATATGAGAACGTCCTAATAAAGTAATACGTTCATATTATAAGGGTTCGTGGTACCTGTTTTCAATGTTGTGGTTGTTTAAGTGAATTGTATTATAGCTTTTGAAATCGAGTGTTATTTTTTCTGTGTTCTCAAAATGAAATAAAATAACACCTACTGAACTGTATGGTACAATACCTGTAACATTTTACATTTGCAGAATTGCAATAATGTTTAATATAACGTCTCACTGAACGTCTAAAATATTATTACATCAAGATATACTATGATATAAAGTGCCCATACCCTGTACTGGTTAAGATTGTTTTCGTAATAAAATGTTTCCCTTCTAATTGATTTATTTAACTATATAAGACGCAAACAATTATATTAAAAGTTTGACTGTCAAAAAAAAGTGATACAGTATAGGAAAAAGCATTCGCATCGGGCAAACAGTATTCGGGTTTATAAAGAAATAGGTTGCAGTGCGCCTGCGTATGTTTGTGGTTGCCACGGTGACGGCGGCGGGCTCAGTGGAGGGAGCAGATTTGACAACAGCACAGGGGAAAGACTCAGGCCATAAAGCAGCACACATCATACATCCCACCACCGCTCATCAATACAGACATAGCGATGGAGATTACAACAGCAGTGATGTTACCCGGAGAATCCGAGGGGTACGTCCAGAGTTTGGAAACTTACCCACTCAAAGAAATTGGAAGCGCCCGGTAAGCCGGCTGATATTTTATGTTAAACATCATTAAACATTTGCAACGTGTAACATTTTCCATGTATTGTACCTCTCATTTGATAGTACAGAAATATCTACCAACTTAAGTTACCGTACAGTTCCGTACACTAGTATAGTACCTAAAATAAGCGTGTATAAAATCTTCATTATTGTACAGCAATGTCTTCTAAAAGGTGCTTGATTAAAACTAGCTTTGTTTACATGTTTGAAGCATTAAACGTGTTCTCGCGTATGGTTTTCACCCAGAGTGAGTTGATTTAAATAAAAGTAAAAACCTGCCTCCAGTTCCAGTTCCAGTTTGGGGTTTTCTATTGCTCAGAATTTAGTATGTGTTTCATCGTCGCTGTGCATTGTGCAGATGGTTCCGACAACACGAATACATCGAGAAGCTGAACATGCAGGCAATTCTGAACGCTTCAGCCAGCCAGGATGAGTTTGTGAAGGAGCACCTCATCTCCTACAGCAAGGTACACATCACCTGATCCGACAAGTCAAGCAAAAGTGCCTTTTATTATTATTATTATTATTATTATTATTATTATTATTATTATTATTATTATATTATTTTTAGTGTGTCCGGCTCTGTATGGGTTTTCTTAGATGACTCGATGTAACGTTATTTCATTTCTGTTCTTGTTTTACAGATCCCCATTCTGATTTATGAAATTATTTCTGTAGAAATTTGGAAACATAAAGTGTTCCCAGTCTTATGTCAGTTGCAGGACTTCAGCCCCAAAAGCACCTTCCCTATATACATGGTGGTGAGTCAGCTGTACTGTGCAGCCCTGGTGATAAATTAAATCCACAGGTGAATTTAGATAGATTATACCCTAGCAGTCCTATCCTCATTGTGTTTTTTTTTCCAATGGATTAACAGATTCATCATGAAGCCACCATTATCAACCTCCTAGAGACTGTCCTGTTCCACAAGGTATGCGTTCAGCTATCTATTGAAACGTCTCCTGCGGTTGATACCAGAAGGTACCAACTGGATCAGGTGGTGTCGGGTTGAAATGCTAAGCTCTGTTTGTGACGGCAGGAGTCCTGCGAGGCTGCAGAGGAGGCTGTTCTGGATCTCCTCGATTACTGCCTTCGGAAAGTCACCTGTCTGGCCGCTCAGTCTGTGACGGGGGAGACTAAGACCCAGGACAAACTGACCCAGAGTGACCACTCGGACACAGCCACACTGCAAGTGAGACACTGCAGGAGGAAAGGGGGTTGTTTTTACGCAGTCCCAAATATAACCCATTCAGATGTTACCCAGATGCAATAAAATACAAGTCACAAAGTCAAAGTCATTTAAAATGTCGGTTTTGCAATAATACCTTGAATCTGCATTGCTGAAAACGTTCCAGAAATGCTGTGAATAAGGGCTAAACATGACCTGCAACGCTGTTTCAGAACCTAAGAGATCAGGAAAGGGACTACCGAACATAACTACATTTCAAGTTTTAAATTTGAGGTTCACTTCAGCAGAAGCATCAATTGAATTGGTCCATGACATTTCCTGTTCGAATGCGGTATTTCCTTGGTTTGGGGTGCAGTTGTGTTTTGTGCCATACATCGTTGGGTCGGCCTGTAATAAACTTTAAAAGGAAAGGGTTGTTTTTAAAAATCCTTTTCAACACACTTCACTGTTTTTTGTTTTGTCAGGATCTTCAGGAACAGAGCACGGCACTGGAATTTGATGTGTCACTAAAAGCCCTCTCCATCCTGCGCTACATCACTGATCACATGGACAGGTAGGTTGTTCTTGTGGATTGCCTATTCGGCTGGGTTGGGTTCTGTTACAAGTTGCTCTTTAGCCCCTAGCATCATGGCTTCTTGTTCCTTGTTGCAGTTTAACTCTGAGCACCCTAACCAGGATGCTGAACACACACAACCTGCCCTGTGTGCTCGTGCAGTTAGTGGAGCACTGCCCCTGGAGCCGACACACTAAAGGTATGCACTAATAAACTGGATTACTATATGGTAGAAAAGAGCCAGCGCATCTAGTTTTGGTGAGGCAGCAGCTGCAATCCCTGTGGTAACTGTAGCATCCTGTGTTTGTCACCTACAGCACAATACCCAGCATTCTGAGTGACTGATAAGAATTACAGTTACAAACAATTGTCATCAAGAGTGTGCAATGTATTGTAACAGCATATTACACTGTAACACTAAATTAGTTACACTTCAGAGGCCCCAGTCTTAAATGTACTTTTCTTACTGGTTGTTGGCAAACTAACAACACTGCCCTGTTGCCTGTACCGCTGTGCTGACAGGTGTATTCTCCCCGCAGGTCAGCTGGAGAAGTACATGGATGGGAAGTGGTACCAGGTCCCCAAAGAGGACCAGCTGAAGATGACTAAGCTGGACGGCCAGGTGTGGATCTGTCTGCTCAACCTGCTGCTGAGACCGGAGTGCCAACAGAAATATGACTTCAACGACTTCAACAAGGGCCAGCTATTAAAGGTGCAATCCAGAAGATACACCTCTGTACCCTGGCGCTTGAGTACGAAGGGATTCCGTTAGAATACGCTTGTGCTGAGGAAGTTATATCAAAGTGTTTTTTTATTATTTATTTTAATGCTCAGAATACATTTTTTATAGAGGAAAAGAGTGATTTTTAAATCTGTTTTTGCCCAAAAGTTCTGTAACCAAAATAAATTTACATACGGAAAGCTATTAGGAAGGAGATATATATATATATATAATTGCTTTTTCTTTGGCAGGATATTCTGTATTCAGATTTTAAACTGCATTCGTTTGTTGTTAGTGTGGCCCTCAATGGTGAACAAGCTAATTTCCAGATGGCTGGTCTAATTGTAATCCGCTGGCAGGACATTTTTCTTCTTCTTAATAAAACTTCCTGCAGAATGGTTTAAAATAGTGTACAAGGAACAAATACCTATAGAAAGGCAAGCAAAACTCTGGTACTATCTGGACAACATCCATATAATATATTTTTGGATGCCATTGTAATACCAGTGTATTTCCCTGGAAAAACAATAGTGGGATCTTTAGCAGACAGCAATTACAAACAGCGGTAGCGTTACAGATACAGCAGATCACTGGTGCTACCACTGTAGCTGTCCTTGTTCTTCCATTGCTCCTTTGCATCGCATTGGTTTTGTAATGCCACTGCACTGCTGTTGAAGGTGGCTGGGTAAGGGAAGCACTGCTGTTCCGAGAGGCTTGTGTGTCACCTGATACTTGCTTTTTTATCTGCAGCTGCGAGGCTTCCTCACAGAAGTCCTGATTGACCAGCTGCCTAACCTAGGCGAGTTGCAACGCTTCCTCAGCCACCTGTCTGTGACTGATCCTGCTCCTCCAAAGAGGGACCTGATTCTGGAGCAGGTTAGATCTCAGGCTTTAATCCAGGACACTGTGTTTAACACCAGTCAAATCAGTATGACGACAAACAGGGCAAAATGACCTCACACAAGTGTTTTTAATGTGGTAGAGAAATAGATTGGGGGTAAACCAGTGGGTAGACTCTGCTTTAGTTCAGAGCAAACTCGGCCGGTAAGCTTGTCAGAAAGTTTCCATGTTTTTTAATCCCTCTCCTTAGGCAAGAAAAATAGATCATCCCTCTCTGCTGAGTGGACAGAAATGCACCTTCCCATTTGTTTTTAACTATTTATTAGATCCCTGAGATTATGGACAACATTCTGAAGGAGAATTCTGGTAAATGGAAAGCGATCGCAAAGTACCAGGTGAAGCAGGCATTCAACCCCTCTGATGAGGACCTGCAGAAGCATGCACGCAGGTAAGCTAGATAGCCTTATTGTTCATGCCACACAGACATGTAAGCACAGCCTCACTCTTAGTGTACACTGAAGCACTGCAACAATGTGTTCTTGGTGCCGCTGCTCGATGCCCGGTGTGTTCTCTGTTCTCTCATCCTAATCTCTGGCTCTCCTCAGACTGGCACAGACCTACAACCTGGACGTGATGGAAAGCCTGATCCCAGAGAAACCCAAGTGTGGCTTCTGTGGTTCGGAGGCATCTAAGCGCTGCTCCCGCTGCCAGGGCGAGTGGTACTGCCGCCGGTAAGAGACATCGACACACACCCAGCACCCTCTTTAAAAAAATAAACAAGGAATACGCCTTGATGGGCTGAAAGGCCTCTTCTTTTTCT
The DNA here is from genome assembly GCF_017654505.1 of Polyodon spathula. Classification (NCBI taxonomy): domain Eukaryota; kingdom Metazoa; phylum Chordata; class Actinopteri; order Acipenseriformes; family Polyodontidae; genus Polyodon; species Polyodon spathula. The sequence goes on along the minus strand of NC_054549.1, from coordinate 36,728,294 downwards.
TTTACCAAGTACAAGAAACACAGTTAAGCTTCATAGGCAGAAAATCTGGGAAGAAAAATGGTTTGATCAGTCGACTTTTTGACTGTAAAGAATTTTTCAAGCCTTGCCGAACTGAGCATGTTTATCTTAATCTGGGTCCAAATCTCACATAGCTGTGTAGTTTTCTAATGTGTAGAGACCCAGCGTCTATGTACAAATGTACTGTCTCCTGCATGAAATTGCTTTGGTGATTGACTAGCAATGACAGTATTATTTTGTGGACGGGCTCGAGGTTGCCTGGCTGACTTGTTTTATTTCCTCACAGGGAATGCCAGGTCAAACACTGGCAGAAGCACAAGAAAGCATGTGAGCTAATGGCTGAAGCTGTGACTAAACTTCATGGGGACTCGAAAATCGAAGCATAGAAATCCAGCAAAACAGCACAGAACAAGCAACTGGGAACTGATGCACCATCCCTGCTTATAGGGGCAGGGAGACTCGTCTTCATAAAATACACACAATAAATAAGGGGAAGGCATGGGGAATGGGGAAGGCATAATTGAACTGCAGCAGTTTCTTCAGAACTGGGTGATTGCAATTTGCAACTTGCAACTTCATTCCCAGCTCTTCCAGCAGGGGTCACTCTTGAACAGAAGGATTTCTTTGTTGCTGTGACGGAATGGTCATCCTGATCTGGTCCATGTAAACGTTAGCAGAGCTTGAACAAGTCCAACTTAACAATGTAAACAGCAAAAGAAAGAGAGGAAGCCCCGAGGTCCAGCAGCTGTTAAACTTTATTTCTTTAACCTTTTGTTAAGGACAGGGACCTGTTTTGTACACAAAGATTGTTAAAATAAGCCTAGCATTGTTTTTTTTTAGTGATGTTTGTTTAGGAGTTGCTTTGTGCATGTGAGTTATGTTATTTTCCTTGTAAATATCCCTTAACACAATTAAATGCCTATCAGTTACAACTCTACACTTCCAACAGGACATGGCCGTGAATGCAGTGGCTGCATGTTCCATGTCTACTCAACTGATGGGTTGACCTAATTCTGTGATCCAACAAAGTACTGCAAAGGAAAATCTGTTTCCCATGGGATGCAATTCCAAGCCTCTAAAAAAATGTGTCAAAGAATAAACGTGAAACAGACACAGAATTGGTGTCTACTATCATGCATTTCCAAGGATCCCTCTTCCTGTGGATGGTAACAAGATGTTGTGTTTTTCCTTGTGTGTGAAAACTGCTTTGATAACTGACATCCCAGCCAGTCAACAATAGCTGTTCCCTGGAATCCTTACCTTCTGAGTCTCCTGGAAATGTTAGCTGGCAGGCAGGGTTTCAGTAGCGTGTATGCTTTCTGTATATCTTTCACATTAAATGAGAAAGCATTTAAGAACGCATCTCGGGTCCTTAAACAAACAACTTTATTGCTACTGGTAATATAGAGCCATTATAAAAGGTTATGTATCAACAGCTTTGTTATAGCTACTATTTCTCTCAAGTAGGCTTTTTTTCTAAAAGTGAAAAATAAACTACTAGGAAGAAAATGTTTAGACAAGACTAGTAAGAAAAGACTTTAACAGTCTTCCTTATGTGCGTCTTTGCTTTGCCTTTAAGCGGCTGGTTCTACTTTTGCTCGCGAGAATTTACAATAGGTGAATGTTTCCCCTTCTGTCATCAAATATTCATTTTAAAATAACAGACTTTGAACTAAAAGCAACGATGCAAACAGCGTAAAGGTTAACCACAGCCTAGCACCAGTTAATTCGAAATGCCTCCCACTTCCAACCCCAAGACTGACAGCTTCGAGCAGAAACAGCAGCCTTTTCTTTTTTAAAGGTGGATCTCCTGGCTGATTCTTAAGGAGGCTGTTTCAGGGCAGTGTCGTTCTTTTGATTTAATTCAAATTTATTTTTCGTAACCGTTTACGAAGAACGCATATTTATCTTATATTTAAATATGTTTTAAAGCTGTCACTCCAGTCACCCGCCTCGCCTCCTTAACCATTTCTATTGAAACTTCTGAAAATTGTTAACAACAAAAAGAAAAGAAAAAAAGACAACTACGTCTGTGCAACTTTTGAATCAACTGCAAGGGGTCTGTGTTACTGCGACGCTACATTGGTACTTACTGCGCTGGCTTTAAAAATGACAATATACGATCATGGATTTGCGTTTGATTCTGCAACACCGCTACTTTTTTACGGGACTGCCAGTTTGCATATTTAAAAAATAAAATCACCACGGTTTTTTTTCCCCCCCAAAACTACAGAACTGGGCTAAGATACTTCTTGAGCGTTCTTAAACGGGACGTGCACGGGGGCTGCCCCATTTGAGTTGCCTGTGTGGAAATGCAACAATTCATATATTCACGGGACGCTGTGTGCTTGTGTGCTCACAGTCCATTGTGCGATTTTACGGGCCGCTGAATGCTTGGGTTAATAGAGTAAAAGAAGTAGATTGGAAAGACTGGACTCGCTGTGTGTGTGTGTGTGTGTGTGTGTGTGTGTGTGTGTGTTGTTTTGTTTTTGGTTTTCTTGGTTACATTTTGGACAAGTGCTTTACTCAGCGCAATTAAACAAACAGAGCCCGACGATGTGTTTTTATCATTCTCCTTGGCGAAATCAAGTGGATTTATAAACATTACTCCATCTTCTGCAGTGATGGGCATGGACAGTTTTAACCGACAGTAGAAGGGCGTTTGGTGAATTAAAATAAAAAAAAGGTATGCTTTTCATTTTCCTACCCAAGTCGTTGTTTTTTTGTCAGACTAGTAGTGAACTAGAAGCTAGCTGGAAAAAAAAAAAAAAAAAAACAGTACTGAAAACAAGTAAGTCGTATTTACAGGAGCTAAATACGGCGTTTATTACTACCTAAAAAATATGGGATCGAGAAAAGAGAGAATCTTTATGACCGTGTAGTTTACTCTTTGAACTACGTATATTCTGCGGTGTCGTCGGTTTACAGCGGGCTTTGGTGTCAAGCAGACGGCCCTTCTGTCTGCAGTGAAAAGTTTATCTTGCACACATATAAGTACTTAACGGGGTGCTGTTTTGCTGTGCACCCTCTTCTCAAGGTTGACATGGGAGACACTGTTTACTATCTTTGATGTCAAAGTAGTTTTGCGCTCACAGCATCATTACATCAAATGCTGGAAGTCAGTTGATTATAGTTACATAATTGTATTGCGTATTGAGGGTGAAATACATTTTTAATGCGCGTCTTAGTTTCTGCTTGGTCTTTGTGCGTTATGTGAAAATGTGCACGAACAGTGGCTCGATTCATATGCGAATGTGGAAGCTCCCATCCGCATTGAGTAGCCACTTTCTATAACGATGCCCCGGGATACAGAGCACCAAGCATGGTGTTGTTTTAAATTTACTAGTGGAGAGCATAATCGTTAAACAAGGTATTTGGAATACTTATTGGCAAGCCTTTAATGGTTGTTTTGTTGAGGACGGTTTGTTTAAAGATCTATTTTGATTGATAGTATCGAGTTTGCAATTCCTAAAAAAAATAATTTTCAGCTGTAGTAAAGAACATTTATAAACCCTAATTTGAAACATTCAAAAAGTCTTTATAAAAAAACGTTCTTTAAAGCAGTCCTTTCCGTTCTGTGACTAGGGCCGGAGAACCCTTTTAGATTAGGAGTCAATTGGTACTGGTCTTTAGATTCTTAATAGATTCCCGGTTTTCAAATCTGTCCCTGCATTGCTGGAATCACAGCCCTCTGCTGCCCATTTAAATTAGCCACTTAAGCTGAAATGACATATTCTTGGAGAACTGTAAGAGGTTTCACATTTTCATGCTTCAGTGGCCATTTTTTAAATTTGATTTTATTCCTCCCATACAGTTTGTGTTGTCGTTTTCAATTCTGTTTGAAATCCTGAATTTAATAGCGTAAGGAGGTTTAACAAGCATGGAACATGGCTCCTCTCTTAAAAAACAAAAAACAAAACATAGAGCCACAGTTTGAAAAAGCAGTCGGGAGTTAATGCTCATAAGTGTGCATTCTCAGTGGGAAAAACCATTAACTTGTTACCCTTGTCACACTGTGGTGGATATGGCCAGCAGACTTTCCCTAGTGTCATATCATTTATGAGTGTAACAACTTAACCTCTGTATTGCACAACAGAACAGCAATATAGCAAGGTGAGCGTTGAGCATGTGAGCATGGTCCCAGCGCCCCTGCAGCTGTGCGGAGCTACTCCATTGAGATGGCATGAACAGACTCATGCTGGCACTACCCAGTGTGCACTGTTGTATATTGTCAGATTCATACCTTCATTTATCATAGTCATCACTGCCTTTTTTTTTTTACAGGCACTAAGAAAATCACTGTTCTTTATATAAAGCATGTTTTAGAATAGGACAAGGACAGTTTCTGAGAAAGGACCTGTGGACACTCTGGTTGTGTGCTCCAGATCAGAACTAGAAGGGGAAACTGGAAACCTGAACACACCTGCTGGCTTGGTCAGATTGCAATGTCTCTGATTCCAGTATTTTTTCCACACCTCCAGTATCTCCTTGCGTGGACTTTTCTCACAGCTTCAGAAGAAAGGGGGTCGCACTACGCTAATGAAAACAGAAATGTGTTTCGTTTTATAGCGCTGAGATAATGCATGCATGATAAGGAACTGCTCAAGCCTGGATTAGAATTCTCTCTCTCTTTTTTTTTTTTTTTTTAAATGTTCAGCTCCCAATCAAAGTAGTATTGACTTTCTCAGCAGCAAGACTCTGGAGTAAGAGTGTAGACCCCTTGTGCAGTGTCCTCCACAGCGGTCCAGCTGCCTGTCCGTCGGGATGTCCCAGGGCGAGCTGATCGAGCTGCAGGAGATGTCCCTGGAGGATAGTATAGAGCTCACCCCGCAGACCCCCCGGCTGGAGAGGGTCAACGCGCTACGGATCAGCCCGGGGAAGCTGCCCGAGCTGCTGAGTCGAGTGAGGGTCATCCGGCTGCTGGGGGAGAGCCTGGACCCTCGTCTGACTGACGAGGCCGGGGAAGGGCATGACTTCCAGCCCTGCACCCATGCCCAGCCCACCTGGTGTGACCTCTGTGGGGACTTCATCTGGGGGCTGTACAAGCAGAGCCTGCGCTGCACACGTGAGTAAAGGAAACGCAGTGACATCATTATCAGCAGTGACATCATTATCACATCAAAGCATGTGTAACAGGGGGGAGGCCTCCAAACTGCAGTAAAACTGTGCAAAGACCTTCTCCACACAAAGCAGACCGGGGAAACGGAACTGACTGAGGTTCCCCAGAATTACTGACAAGCTCTAAAGAGTACTGGGGAAGGATTAGAAATCTCAAACACAGCTCACACTGAAGCGTAGATAAGGAAACATTCTTTTTTTTTTAACATGGTTTAGTAGCACTAGTGTGTTTACATACAGTAAGGGCATTCTATAAGTGGGGCATCGTTTGCACTGAAGGGAATCCTGGGAAAGTGTCTGTCAGATCAGGCTCCTGCCGTTAACAGTGGAAGTGAGTTGTTTTAGGGCGGGTGGTGATTAGTATTCAGGTACACTTCAGTTCTGCATTTGCAGTTTTTTATTGAGGAATCAGAGAGAAATGACACAGATCAAGTAAAAATAAACACTGTGGTTGTCGGTCAGGTTTAATCAGCAGTTATTTTTATTTATTATTACTATTAGCATATTTTCCATGTTGGAAAATCTTCCTTTTGTGACTTCTTAATTCCATTTATTTTACTTGTCTTGAAAACTGAAAACATGAATATGTGTAGCTCTGGAGGAACTTTATATACCGAGATTGCACTGTACATTGTACATGATTGAGCATGTTTGGCTATTAAAACCGATATTAAAGAAAGACTACATTTCCCATCATCCTCCTGTTCCCATATGTGACTGAGATGGATTTACCAGTGAGCAGGAGGATAATGGGAAATGTAGTTCTGAGAGGTCCATGCAGGTACATGGGAATCTTGAGGCAGGGAATGCAATGTAAAAGTTTTAAAAAGTGGTTAAAATGTTAAAAAATAATAATCATAATTAAATCAATACACACACCTTACATAAACAGCTGTAGCAATACATGGGAACATGTAACACAGTACAATAAAACAGTCCTTATGTGCCCTTTAAAGATGAACCAAAATGAGCAGCTGTGCTGTTTTCTGTTTCAGTATGTCTGTTTAACCACACTGTATGTGGAACACAAGCTCAGCCTCACTGTGGGTTAAATTGCCTTACTTTTTTACATCATGAAACTGAGTTGCAGTTTTTCTTTGGTGTATTTTGAGAGAGTTCAGTGCTTCCTTTCACAAGGTTCTGCAGAATGTGTTAGGAAGGAAAAGTGAAACCATAATTTTTTTCATTCTTGACGTAAATACTAAGTTTTATAATGTGTGGCTTTTTTGCAATGCAAAGTGCATGATTACACTTTTCCAGCTTTGCACCAAGCAGTGGATGTTTTCTGGTTTAGAACCAGCTTCTCAGGGAACTCTTTAGTTAGGACCCGTTTCATGCAAGTAGAAAAACGAAATGCACTGCATTCAGATCCCAAAACAAGGGACCCAATCCTTATTGGAAAGTCTCCAGTGAGGATTTTAAGGCAGCTTTGCAAGGCAGGGGGAGATGAGGGAGCTGGGAAGGGTGTGGACAAGAAACCCAGCACCCTGGAGTGTACATCTGTGTGTGGGAGCCTGTGTTCTGATCTACAGGAAGTGGCATTGGAGTGACCCCCTCCCAGGGAAACTAGCAGTAGATAAGGGGTCAAATCTGGGAGCGTGGGTAAAAACTGAGGCAACTCAACAAACAGAGCGCTTCCTTGTTTCTGTGCGGCTATGTGATCAGTTTCATTGCGAAGGCCACTGTGAACTGATGCTGACAATGTCAGGATGGAGAGGTCATGGTAGATTTTCTGTAGTAGATCTCATTCTGTCATACTCCCCAAAGGCATTCTTCAACTAAAGGAATCTGAAGTGCAAGGTTAAAATAAAGCATAAATAAGTACTGACTGTAAAGGGTGTAGAATGGTCTGATTGTAGGTGTTGTAGTTCTTCTTATTGTAGTGTTTTCTCAGTTTCAGCAGTATGCTTTTACAACCCTTTCTCATCTCAGGGCTCCCTGCTGACGTGACCCAGGACGTAGCTCTCGCCCTGTCGATGTGGTCCTGCCTATAGAGGAACAAGGGCTGCTGTGAATTGTGTGACGGAAATTATTATTATTATTATTATTATTATTATTATTATTATTAGTATTAGCAGACGCCCTTATCCAGGACGACTTACAGTTGTTACAAAATATCACAATACAAAATATCATATTATGAAATATCACAATACAGACTATCATATTACAGATAAGAGCAGTTATAAAATGCAATAAAATCTGTAGAAAGTAAGAGCAAATTCAAGTGAGAGAATTTTAAAAATACAATAAATAATTATGTTTGAGAGTGATCTTAACTAAGAGCAGTTCAATTTACAAATATTTGGTTCTAAGAGTAAATTCCATTAAGTGGAAGTAGTAAGTATAATAAATAGATAAGAAGGAAATATTAAGAGCAGCTCCAGCCCTGCCAGACCCATTGTAAACATGAAAACCCTTAACTGACACGTTACTCTTTAATCTTACTTTGATGCTTCCATGCACAGCTGATAGACTTACTACTTTAAGAGATCTTAAAGGGTTCAAATGGACAGAGTGCTTGGCTGAATACTTAAAATGCTAAATAAGTGCTTTATCAGTGTGGTTTGGGTTGAACTGTAGCGTTTCCTACTTTGTATAGATCTGTGTCCCTGTCCTTGTTTCACACTGAGACAGTGCTCTCTCTGTCTGTGCTCAAGATGGCTTGGCTCCCTGTGTGGGTGCCCTGGTATTTCTCAGACTGGAGGAGGGGGGAGGGCTGGGGGCACAGTGAGAATGTGCCCTGATAATAACATTAGCATACATGACTTAGACATCACAGGTAGGAGGAAATGACAAACACTTGCTCTAACACAAACCTCCTTCAACCACTGTGCCACGCTGCCTCCTAGTCCTTCATCCCTAACCACTGTGCCACGCTGCCTCCTAGTCCTTCAGCTGTAACCACTGTGCCACTCTGCCTCCTAGTCCTTCATCCCTAACCATTGTACCACACTGCCTCCTAGTCCTTCATCTCTAACCACTGTGCCACGCTGCCTCCTAGTCCTTGAGCTGTAACCACTGTGCCACACTGCCTCCTAGTCCTTCATCTCTAACCACTGTGCCACGCTGCCTCCTAGTCCTTCATCCCTAACCACTGTGCCACACTGCCTCCTAGTCCTTCATCTCTAACCACTGTGCCACGCTGCCTCCTAGTCCTTGAGCTGTAACCACTGTGCCACACTGCCTCCTAGTCCTTCATCTCTAACCAGTGTGCCACGCTGCCTCCTAGTCCTTCATCCCTAACCACTGTGCCACGCTGCCTCCTAGTCCTTCAGCTGTAACCACTGTGCCACTCTGCCTCCTAGTCCTTCATCCCTAACCATTGTACCACACTGCCTCCTAGTCCTTCATCTCTAACCACTGTGCCACACTGCCTCCTAGACCTTGAGCTGTAACCACTGTGCCATTCTGCCTCCTAGTCCTTCATCTCTAACCACTGTGCCACGCTGCCTCCTAGTCCTTGAGCTGTAACCACTGTGCCACTCTGCCTCCTAATCCTTCATCTCTAACCACTGTGCCACGCTGCCTCCTAGTCCTTCAGCTGTAACCACTGTGCCACACTGCCTCCTAGTCCTTCATCTCTAACCAGTGTGCCACGCTGCCTCCTAGTCCTTCATCCCTAACCACTGTGCCACGCTGCCTCCTAGTCCTTCAGCTGTAACCACTGTGCCAAGGTGCTTCACAGCCCCTTGTCTCACACTAGTAGAAACACTGCTTCACACTACAGTCCCTTAAATCTAACCTCTGTGCCATGCTGCTACCTATTCCAAACAGCACTCGGGTCAGACTGTTACTCTTGACGCCCCTCCAGTAATGAACAGACAGGATTCCATCAGGTTTGTGTGTGTGTGTCACTGTGTGTGTCTCAGTGAGTGAGTGTCAGTGTGTGTGTCTTGGTGTGTGTGCGAGTGTGTGTAGCGTCAGTGTATCTGAGAGTGAGGGTGGATGTGGTTTTGGGCAGGGTGGGAAACATGAAGTGATGGCAGAGATCACCCAGCTCTTCTTATCTGCTACCGTTGTGTTCAACATCTTCAGCAACAATTTTCAGCTTTTTTTAGTCTGAGTTCACCTCTCACATGTAGATATATTGATCTTTTTTTTACTTTCATTTAGACACATATAAAGTAAGTGTTCACACTCCATGTTAGAGTGAAGATGTGGTGGTTGGAGTTTATATTCTGTATACTGACTGTTGTGCAAATAACTTCAAATGTTTCATAGCAGTATCTACAGTGTACATATTATGTATTTATTACATGCTAAAGTGTTTTAAATGAATCTATATGATGGCTTTAGTGTGCAAGTAGTGCTGCACATGTGGGTGTGCTGCATATTAAAAACCACAACTAGTTTGACAAACATTTTTTTCTTCTGTTACTACCTGAAGCCAGCACTAGATGGCAGTGTAGCCCTTGAGCAGTTCAAGCCACCTTTACTTACAGCACAGCTCCATTGCATGCCCTGCAAATTCATTCTCTACATGTTTGAGCTCTATCTGGAGAAACCCAAATCAAGCTGTGATCCTGTGTAACTTTCTTTAACACAAGATATCTGTTTTTTCAGAATCTATCTAATGTATAAGCTCCAGTTTGGGGTGGGGGACTGGCTGTACTGGCAGAGAAGAATGTTTAGGAGCTCTGTAGGCCACAGGGGTGCTTTAAACTTTGGGGATTGAAAAAGTCAAACAGAATATAATACAAAGAGTATCTGAACAATTAAAAGAATACATTAGCGCAGTGTAATATGTCACACAAGTGCTCCACTTCCACAATATACTTCCACTTCAATTGAAGGAAACAGGAGGCTGAGTAACAGTGAGTCAGTGTCTTCGTTAAGATTCATATCCCCTCTCCTTGACTCCTCCGATCTTACACTGTGACACATTGTATTGTGATTTTGCTCTGTGGAATCTGATAGAACAGCCTGACTCGCATCTTGTTGCAGCTGGTAAGGACTCATAGATTGCTCTAGCGCTAAATCGTTTGCAGAAATTGTTTCACAGTTCGTAGAACCAGTTCTATCACTGGACAAGAAGCCCCCCCTGGAGGCCAGGCTGTGTAGTGTTTCCAGGGCACAGCAAACTGGTTTGCCCCCCAGGCAGCTCCTTCATGCTGGACATGCTGCTGGTTCCACCCTGTCAGAGAGAGCTGAACCCCCTGTTCCCACACTCCTCACAGGCTGCCATGTGATTTGAGCTTGCCAGGGCTCTCCAGTGATGTAATGCTCCTGCAATGCCGTGCCTGTGTGTATATATAGAATTCCCTGCCCTGGCAATGGGAAGGTGGGGGAGCAGTGAATGCAGGCTCTGGCTGGGCAGGGATACTGCTTTTCCTGTATTGCAGAGCTGGATGGGGCAGCAGCTCGTCTTCACAGGGCTGATTAATGAGCTGTCTATTAAAAGCATTGCATACAGTAGGCTTCTTTATAGTGCACAATGTAGCTTCTCATCTCGCCGGTTACAGCCAGCAGTTCACAGTACAAAACTTATTTTAGTTTAGCCTTTATGTTTTCCCATAAAATTGAGATTTACATCTTGCTGTGTCAATAAAGGGCAAAGTCATACAGAAACACATCAGCATTGTCACACTGGTTACAAAAACCCCAACGTGATCAAATTCATCAAACTTCAGAATCGTTTTTTTTTTTTTGGTTTAATTACTTCTTTATCGATTCAAGAGAGCGTATAGATGAAAAGATAATAAATCTATGGCTTTCTCCTTGCCATCGCCTCCCCTTATTGCCTTGTCCACTCCTACGGTTTTGGGGAATCTCTTTGTCATTGAATAAGTGTGTTTTAATATTACTCACCCTTCTGTAGAAAGGATACCAGTGTCATTCTGCTTTTCAAACACAATGGAAAGTGTAATTGCTGTAGCTGCAGCAAGTATGGGTGACATCAAATACCATGAAGAAGAAAGACAGGTAGCTTTCTTTTCTTTTTTTTATATTTATGTATTTATTTATTTTCAGACTGCGGGTTCACGTGTCACTACAGGTGTCGGGCACTCATCCAGTTGGACTGCAGCGTTCAAAGGAACCGCTTCACCGACCAATCAGATCCTGCAGAGCACACTGTGGAGACTGACACCAATGTGGTAAGAGATGATCTTGGTTGAGCCCTCCTAACTGAATTTTTTGTGACTCCCCAAGATGATCCCTAGATTTATATATATGGATCTGAAAATAGACCAATCTTTAGTGAAATTCTGTCTCTGTTTCAATTAAAATTGCATGGGCTCATATGCTAATATACAGTATGTAAGGATATTTAAATTATTTACAGCTCCCTATTCCCCGGATCTCTGCAATACTGGTATATGAAAATGTGTTCTGAACTGATAGGTGAAATAATGAATTTGAATTTTTCACATGCAAAAGAGTTTCCGAGGAAGGAAGGGAGGCTGTTGACGCCTCCAATATCCATGGGGTGAAGGGAGAACAAGGGGATGAAAGAGGGCAGCTCTGTTTGGGATGGGGGTGGAGTTCAGTAATGGAGTTTAATACCTGGAAAGTATGTTTCTAAGTGGGAAACTGTTACCTCTTTATTTTAACAAGGAGGGAAAGAAGTTTGTAATGTATTTGTTCAGCCCAGATGTAGGAGAAATCTGAATTTAAAAGATTGAAGATATATACACATATTCATCCTCATCATCAGTATGACTGTTGCATTATGAATCAGCATAGCTGTAGATGGTTTGGAAGTGTGGTTTTCATTGCACAGTTGGCTCCAGTTTGCTTGGGATTGAGACTGGAGACAGGAGGGCGAGACCGGCTTATCCTGCAGTATATATGAAAAGTGATGGGATCTAAAGAAACATTTGCACAGTAAGTTACTGTATATCATCGGGCTGCTTTGCAGGGTGAGTTGGAAGCAGGAGGTTTGTTCATTGCTCAGGTGGTAGGTTGAGAGATGAGAGTGCCCCGGACTGGGAGATAGCTTCAAGCTTTGACCTCAAGGCAGACCCCAGGGATCTCTACCATCTGTAGAGAGCCCAGATTTTATTACCTATCTATTCATGCCATGCCAGAACCCAGCAACAATTTAAACAATTTTCCAGCAGCGAAGGTGGGGGTGGGGGGTTACCAAGCAACTGAAAATGGGCTGCTGGCCTGGTAATGGAGTTCTGTGTTACCAGGCAACCACGGTGGGCTGTCAGTCGGGCACGTGGGGGGGGGGGGGGTGAAGGTCAGAATTGTGAGCAATACTGGTTAGTCAGCACAGTATTCTTACCAAGTTGAAAGCTTCCATACCAAGTTGAAAGCTTCCATAGTGAAGAGCTGTTGTTACACACACTGTCACAGATGAGATGAGAATTGTCATCTCAGAATTCATTGGCGCTTTGCAGTACGGCTGTTGTAAAATTCACAGATATGGCGAATTAGTCCATTTCTATCATGGGTGGAGCCTAAACTTTCAAATATAGAGCACTGCTAATTGCCATCTCAGACTGCACAGACAGTGAGAAACAGTTATGAGCAGAAGAGCAGAAGTAAACACATGTGTTTGACTAGTTCTTATTCAAGAACCTGTTAGATACTACCCTGAGGCTAGGAGATAAGCCTCTTCTGTTCCTATGTGATGTACGGGGTGAACCATTCTGGGGTTACATTTTGAACATTGTGGATGCAGAGCATGCAAGCCAGTGATAGCGTTCTCTTTGATAATGCATGAGCTAACAGTACCTTAAAATGAATATTTCATAAGTTGAATTATTATGCAGACAAGCTTAGGATGTGACTTCTGAGGAAATAACTGACTAGAAATAGTCTATTTTAAGATTCAACCCTTGGAAATCAAGGATATAAAACCCCTTGAAGGTCTTATAAAACTTGCTACCAGGCCAAAGCATTTTTCATTTGTACGGTTCGCCTCTTCTGGACTTTGTCTCTGACGTGCTCACTGGTGCTATGAAACAGTGAATTGTAGGGATTTGAATCTATTCTTTTTCTGGAGGTTTTGGGGGGGGGGAGGGTACAGCACCTTCAATTCCACATCGTACTGGATCGTGTCTGTGTGTGAGCGTGCGTGTTAGTGTGTGTATGTGAGCGTGCGTGTTAGTGTGTGTATGTGTGTATGTGTGTATGTGAGCGTGCGTGCTAGTGTGGGTGTGTGTGTATGTAAGCGTGCGTGCTAGTGTGGGTGTGTGTGTATGTGAGCGTGCGTGCTAGTGTGGGTGTGTGTGTATGTGAGCGTGCGTGCTAGTGCGTGTGTGTGTGTATGTGAGCGTGCATGCTAGTGTGGGTGTATGTGAGCGTGTGTGTGTGTGTGAGCGTGTGTGTGTGTGTGTGTATGTGAGCGTGCGTGCTAGTGTGTGGTGTGTGTGTGTGTGTGTGTGTGAGCGTGCGTAGTGTGGGTGTGTGTGTATGTGAGCGTGCGTGCTAGTGTGTGTGTGTGTGTGTGAGCGTGCGTGCTAGTGTGTGTGTGTGTATGTGAGCGTGCGTGCTAGTGTGTGTATGTGTGTATGTGAGCGTGCGTGCTAGTGTGTGTATGTGTGTATGTGAGCGTGCATGCTAGTGTGGGTGTGTGTGTGTATGTGAGCGTGTGTGGGTGTGTGTGTATGTGAGCGTGCGTGCTAGTGTGTGTATGTGTGTATGTGAGCGTGCGTGCTAGTGTGGGTGTGTGTGTATGTGAGCGTGCGTGCTAGTGTGGGTGTGTGTGTATGTGTGTATGTGAGCGTGCGTGCTAGTGTGGGTGTGTGTGTTAGATTAATGATTTTTCGAGCGTTCTGTGCTCTGCTGTGATACTATTATTACAGCAGTGGACAGTTAAATGGGTACTACTCAATTCATTCTGCTGTGACTGAAGTCTGGGACATCTATTGATTGTCAGTCTGAGGTCTTAGTGTGTTTCAATACACAAGCCTATGCAGTGTGCACTGTATTAGCTACATTAATGAAGCAGTTAGGGTTAATTCTGGAGTGACATTGATTGTTTCAGATGGTCGAAGGTGTGAACAGATGCTTCTGTGGGTCCAATATACAATTCAAATGGAATGTAGAACTAGAAGGACTCTGTGCTAATGGGCTGAAGATTCCTACCTCACCACAACAGGACTTCAGAACCTATAAACACCTCTGGTCGTAACTCTGCCAATGCTTTGCCACAAGACTGCATTGTGGATCTCCTATAGCGTTTACATGTCAGAATATTACAGATAGCGAAGTCTATTAAGAAGTTAGATCTGGCTGTCAAATTAATAAAATGTGTAACACTAGCTTATAAAGGGCTCTGTCATGGTGTACCATCGGATTTTTGTTTTCCACTTTGCTACACTTTTACAGTGGAATGGCACAGTAAACTTTCATTAGAATTTTTTTTTTTTATTATTTCAGAATAAACAGCATAAGTCAGGTGTATTTCAGAGTTTAAGATTTAAAAAAAAAAAAAAAAAATGTAAGTGTTTTTTGGTACAGCCTGGCAGTGAAGGGGTTAATGGCGCTTGGCAGGAATCCCTAGGTTTTGCTTGGAACAGGAAAAGGGAGGGGAATATGAAGTCATTAGGGAGTTGGAAGTTACCTCGCTATCCAATCGAGGAGGGGTGCTGGACAGCTGTGTATTTTCCAATTCCAACGGCCGGGGGCGGGGAGGGGGGTGTTGCAGGAGGAGTTGGAGAGAAGCGAGAAGCGGAGCACAGACCGAGTCATTTTCAGAATCGACAGCGTGGGTGGAGACAAGTACTGGAAAAACTAGACGCATTTTTACAGTCAAGCACAATTAACAAGACACAAAATCAAGACATATACAAAGCATATTTATAAAGAGATCGCAGTTTATATTACATTAGGAAAAATAAAGTAAGGTAAACGTGTATGTCGAGAGCTACATTATCTAAGCAAATATATCGTATTCAAATCAAGACTCGCTGACGGCCGTTTTAACTTTGTGGTAGTTTTGTTTTTTTATTTTTTTTATTTTGAAAGGCGTTGCTGGCAGGGCTTCTTATATTAGTTATACAGCTGTATAGTTTTCTTGGGCGAGTACCGGCATGAGAGACGGTGTTGAAGTGTCGACCCCGTCCTTTGAGAAGACTTGGGGCAGCACCACAAGCAGCGGCTACTGCAGCCAGGATGACTCGGACTCGGAGTTAGAGCAGTACTTCACAGCCCGGACCTCGTTCTTCCGCAAGCCTCGCAAAGACGTCGGCAAGGTGAGATGCTGTACCCAGGATCGCCGGGATCCTGAGCTGAGATCGGCTAGGGGTAGCGTGTGTGTTTGAATGTCTCTGGGGGTTTGGGCTGTTTAGATCGGTAACTAAAGTGTAGTAACATTTTTAACCCAAATTGAGTTAGATCCGTAATAACTCCATTAATTAAGAAATGAAATAAAGCTGCTAATGGTCATATTTAAAAATAATAACGTGTATTGGTAGCAATCGAAATTATCTTTTTCTAATAATTTTTATTAAATAATACGTGTATTTAATATATATATATCTTAAGATATTAAATAATACCGGCTTATGTGGCATATAATTTATATATATATATATATATATATATATATATATATATATATATATATATATATATATATATCAACATCAGTGTGCAAACCGTTCTTTCGTTTAAATATAGTAATTCTGGTATAGCAAAAGATCTAAATGTTTTTATTATATGAAGCAGTTGTAGTATAACTGGTTAAGCCTCTTTGCCTCTTGGGGAATAATGTGACGGGGTGGGGGTGGGGGGTTACAATGTACTGTCACAAGAGAGATCAAATCACCACACTGAGGGGCATACATAATTGGTGTCTGAACCCTGAATTTAATCTCCCCACCCCCATTGTTATATGAGTCAGCAGGAAGAATCTCCCAGTAATGCCCCACAATGGCCTGGCATTGGTCTGGGGAATTACTTTGGGTGTGAAAACGTATTATTTAAATTACTTTATAAACATAACTGTAACCCGCTCTTCTATTCTTTTTTTTCAAAGCATTGTTCTTGGAACACGATTGTGTCGCTGCTGGTGTAGCTCAATCACATTTGTAGCTGTAACTGAACAAGACTTCCATTCCCTTATGGTCTGATTCAGGCAATGAATCACACAGTCTGCCACCTTCTCATCCTTATGGATTGAGGAAGGTTTTGGTCAGCCTTTGATCCGATTGGCTAAAGACCAGGTCTTTCCTCGTCTCTTCACAATGTGTCCAGGTCTGTCCAGCTTCCACCTGCATCTGAACTGAGGTGCACACTAGGCATGTGTTTTGCGTAACGTTCATATCGTGGATCTGTATTCATTTCATTTGAATATATGGAAATATTATACTTGCATAGTAAAAACACTTCTGCGTGTCTCATGCATGACGGTGCGCAGTGCATTGTCGTTACAAGCAGTCTAGACTGCACATCAGAAATGGGTTTTTAATGCAGAGGTTTCATTTGTTTGTTGGAAGGTGGTGGTGGGGAGGGGTGTGTTTAATCTGTTAGACTGGTAAACAAGGCGCTGGCGGGCCGTGTGTTTGAGCTTGTCTTCCAGCCCTCTGCATGACAAACAATCCTGGTGACCGCTCTGGCGTCTCCAGGGAAATGCCTTGATGGACTGGGAGGTGCCCAGCTTTGGGCAAAGTCTCAAACCCAGTGCAATCCCTGTCAGTGCAGCTTCTGCCCCATCTGCACCCTGAGCTGCCATGCCCATGTGCTCGTAGACATGGAGAAAGTGAAGACAGGCTGTTTGGTATTAGTCATCCCAAGTGTGACAGCTTGGACTATATGCTAGGACAAACTAAACCCAGAGAATGATACGGGAATGTGATCAGGAAGATTCCAATCTAGCGTTCCATCACCATCTCAGTTATACCATGCAAAGTCATATTTTATAGTTCCTTTCATCCAGAATTGTGATCTGCAAAGGTTTTTCTGAAGCAAGCTCAAAGAAACAGTACGATTCCTATCCCAATGATCGACAGTAGTAGATCCAGCACCTTGCAGGTTTCCTTGCTTGCATCCGATAAGGAGGAGCTGAAGCACTTCAACCTGCTGACACCAAGATAAGCTTAGTGGAGAACACCAATCGTAAAGCAATAAAAACAAAAGGCTTAAAAGAACATTAGATGTGTGTAGTTTGAACAGAAATGGTGACGTTTCAACATTGGAGTCTGGCTCCACTGCTTGTCTTTTTGTTTTGTTACCAGAAGATTGAAATGGTTGTGGAGTTAGTGCTGTAAATATACATAGCAGGACTGTTTAGAGCTGCAGTCCTGCCTGAGAGCTGTAACGCTGGATCGCACAACACACTGGAATGGTAGATGTTAATGACAGAAGAAAATATGTGATTAGTGGACAAGAAATTGTTCTTACGTTCACCCAGCATAGCCTGGCAGGTGCAGCTGAAAGGTCCCAGCACTGTGACATGCTTTGGATCTGGCTGCTATAGACTGAGTTCTGGTGGTTGCTGTCTGTTTTAAGAGGAAATTGATCCACTATCTGGAACTGAAATGCTTGAAAACTACCTATCTGTTCCCGTTATCTGTATGGATGCTGCTGAGAACACATCAGTAATGGCTCATAGTGTTTGCTGAGAGTGCTGTGTTTGGCTTGTTTGCACACACCACACTGCCATTAACCGAGAAACGTTGGCAGCCTGCTGGATGTCATTGTCCTGCAGCGGGCTGCTGCTGTTTTCTGGGTCAGTGTGTTTCCTGCAGCCTCTTTCCTTAGGAAGCTGGGCAGGCTGGCTTTGCTGGACAGACTGCCTCTGAGGTCGTGTCCCGGATTCACTCAGGAGATGCTGGCTCTGCTGCCAGCTCACTCTCGCCTGCTTTATACCTGCCTGGTTTGCTTTTGTCCCACATGCAGGCGAGTGCACGGGTGATGCTATCCTGCTGCCTAGACTCGACTTTAAAACAGGTTTTCTATATACTGTCCTTCTCTGGGATTTTGACACGCAGTCTTTGTTTTAGACTGCAAAGGCTAAAGTTGACTTACCGTTTGGTCTAGACAGGAGCTGAATGGCTAGAATCAACACCCACAACATTTTCCCAGTTTAGCTTATTTCTGCAGGGAGTGGATTTTCTCTTTGATCAGTCTGAGATGCAAAACGAGTGCCTCCATTGAGCAGATGTTAATTTTGTCTGCTCTTTTTTTTCTCAGTAGTTATTTATTTAAAATGGTGTTGCCTGTTGGCATTTTTGATATGACAGACTGGTATTTAGTCTTCTGAAATAACCAGAGCTCAGACATTTGGGGCCTCCCTGACCAGGGATGGAAACTCCCATTGCATAGCAGTCTGATCCATTCCTGGTTTTATTAGGGGCTTAATAAGACAAATCCTGGGCTTGTTACCTATACATTGTGGCTAATCAAGTTCATAGGAAAACCTGGAATGGCTGAAACTGTTTTTCAACATGAGTCTTATTTCCATCCCTGCTGACTGACCTGTTCATTTTTGGCCACATCATTTTCAACTTATAACACATCATTTTCAGCTTATAAAAGCAACGATGCCCTTTGCAGCAAGCATGACCTGGAGTGGTACAAGAGAGAGGTGAGAGAGCTATTCTGAGGATGTTCTGCTCGGGAGGCTGATTTGTATCAAAACAAAACCTTTGCTCCACACATCTCCTCCTGGTGTTTCCTCAGGAAAGCTCCATTTCCTCAAGTCCAGGCTGGGCTTCAGCAGAGAGGAAAGGGAAAGGGAAAGGGGCTGAGCCGCCACTCCCAGAACAGTGAGAACTGCAGGTAGCTCCCTGGACAGGGTCAGGCTTGGGAAAGGGGCTTCATAGCAGGGCCTGGGAAGGGTCAATATGCAATCTCAAACTGAGACCCCAACCCTGCTGGAGTACGAGGAACTTTCACACACCCTTCCACACTAGTGCAGCATGATCTGCAGTACAGTACTGTACCTGGAGTGAGATTCAGAAAGCATTCATACATCAGTTCTGAATTGGGAGTAAATGCTGTCTCTTGTTAGCCAAGATGTAGGGCTGTAATGATACGCTAATGTCACAATAGGATATGTATCGCGATACACAGGTCGCAGTACCTGTACTTATATCACGCATAATCAGATCAAATGATCGACTATTTTGTTTAGACAAAAAATGAAATGAGACAGACAGTATATTTATACCAACTATGAAATGCACTTATTGGTCATTCAAGACCTGTCTGGTGAACTATGAGCTGTGCTGAGTCTTACTTGAAATCCTGGTGACTGTCCAATAGATCAGCCTTTTGCATGTATGAGTTATGAATAGCCACCTACTGTACCTCACCAGTTCATCCCACCAGGGACAAACATGCTTAAAGAATTTAAGCATTGTAAGTGTATTTTTAACCATTCTTTCCAGTATAGCGAGTGCTGCCATTGAGATGGTTAGTGCTGGTGTCAGCTGTGATTCTTGCAAAAGAAACTGTTGTAAAACAAGCCTTTCGTTGTGGGCCGTTCCTTTTGAACAAAGGAAGAATGTAATTATTTTTGTATGAATACAGTGCTTTGGAATGCAGACTAGGAAACCACAGGCTTGGCAGTGTCGGTATTGCATTGCCACATATATGGAGATAGGAGGGGCAGCAAAGTGTTCCCCGCCCCCACACACATGCACGCAGGCACACACACCCAGAGGAGGGATCCAATTGGTTAACGGTGATGTCATGGGTTGAGGATGAGAACAGGAAGTAAGTCTGATGCAACAAGTGAGCAAGAACATTGTGGGTAAGTAATGCGAGAGAGAGGGAGTGGAACTCAGTGCTTGCTAACGTCACTTTCATTTGTCATATTGAGATCAGGAAAGAAAAGAGCAAGCACAAAGAAAAAGATAGAGCAGCAAATGGATTGCTGAGTTGTTGAGGGACAGGGCCAGAGGGGCAGGAGCTTGGCGTTTCCTTCTCCAGTTGCTCTTCCAGCTGCTCTAGGAAAGATTCCCGTAACATTTCCCGCTGTGTTCCCATCCCCGGGTCTGTTAACAGTTGACAGAGTCAGACCCTCCCCTGGCTTCCACAGGTGCCTCATCCCAAAGTATTCGTCCATTGAGAAAAATTTAAACTAAAAGCTAGGAACTAAAGACTCAAAGAGCGTTGTTTCAGTGCCATACCTTTCTCCGGCAACATAGATCATTTAGGTACCGTTTTTACTTAGCCTTAAAGACTGGTAAAAGAGAAACGTCTAGCATCCATCCCTGCTGTCGATACACAAGCAGGCTAACGCATCCTTGCTGTAACTCTCAGCCACAGGGGAGAGAGCGATTGGGATTGAATGAGGGCAGCAGCTGCAGAAGGGAGTCCCGTCCTGGGGCTGGTTGGTTGATGTCGTGGTTGCACTCGGGGCTCTGCCGTGTTCACAGCACCGCCTGGTTTACAGCACTCTGGCTCTCTCAGTGCTGCCTTCAGCTCATCTACTGCAGGCTCTGTATCAGGGAAGCAGTCTCCACACCTGCTCTTAACAGCAATGCAGTTATTGTGTAGCGGCCTAGCGGGTAGTGTTGCGTGGTGCCCTGCCGTTATGGATTCTGCCCTGTCTCCTGTCCGTGAGATTGGATAGTGAAAAACTTGAAAACCACGAATGCAATTAAAAACATCATTATTTTGAAAGAACTGCACAGAACATTTGTCAGTGGAGGGGGCAGGGGGTATTTGATTTGCAGCATGAAATAGTCCTGCCAGCTTGCTTGATTGATTTAGCAGTAAATGAGGTAATCAGTCACGTTTTACACTCAATTGTGGGTTTCGTGACGGCTGTAATTATCTGTATTGGCTGGGGAAACAGTCCAATACAAAATGTAATGCAAACTGAAATTAAAAAAAAGAGATTACACATTTTATAAAATTGGAATTAAAAAACAAACAAAAATAAAACCCCTGTATATTCAGACCCAATTCTGTGCCTGCCGCCTCATCTTCTGTGTACCCGCTGCAGTCCCTGTGTGACTCATGACTGGGTGCAAAGCATGCAGTAACATTCTGAAGGGAATGGAAGCCTAATGCTTCTACAAATAGGAACATGACAGTTGCAGGTTAAAGGCAATTCAAATGTTGTTTCTTACTAGTTTTAATTAACTGGTTGTGTTGCTTTTATATAAAACTGGAGCTTCAGTTCTGCATGTATTTCACTTTGTTTTGCATTAACTTGAATCTTTTTAAATATATACATGTAGCACAGTGTTACTCTGAAGACAGTGGCTGTGCTCTACACAGAGCGTGCTGATTTACACAAGCCTCGTCTGCTAGGCTGTGGGCTCAGCCCCAGGGGAGGCGAGGCTGTCCTTCTCTGGGAAGGAAGCTGCTCTGTTGGTGTACAAACCCCTTGCATGTGTTCAGCTAAATATAGCCAGAGCCGTGACCGTGTTCAGAGAGCGCTGGCCTTGGGAGCAGTATGTAAACTTTCACATCCACTTCCAACTTTTAAAGAAGTGATTTCATGTTGTGGGCGTTTTCCTTTTTCTTTCTACAAAGCTTTAAAAACAAATAGTAGGCTTGTACAATTGGTCTTCTCTCAAAAGCATGCATTTATCTTAATAAATAATACTTAATAAAAAATAAAAAAGCATGCTGTTTATTTGTTATACTGTGTCATCAAAGTTAATGCTACCTTTCATGGTAAAGCACTACTGAGCTATCAGAAACTGCAATGGAAAGGCGGCCACAGTAGAAATGGGAGGCTGTGCTTAATAAATCAAAAACCTTCCCAGAGATGCAGTGGCAGAGGAGGGAGCAGCTCTTTGGGGAGATGCCTTGTACAAGATTTATGGGAGGAATATTAACATTGCTGCTGGGCCACTGTTGCGCTTCCCCTTTCCTGGGCATCTCTTGTTTTTAGGTCGTTGTTTTGTTCCTGTTCGGTTTAAATTCTGCCCTCTGAAGCTCGGCAGCAGACATGTAACGGTTTGCAGGCTGTTACTATTAAGGGCCCTATGGCTCAAGAGTGCCCCACCTTGTGGTAAATCATCAGAAAGCTCTATTAAAGTAACTGAGCAGTACTCTGCTGTCCCCTTGTGGAATACCAGAAAACACTGGGGAATCAGGCATTTCCTACAGCATGTGTATACATGCGGCGCTAAGATGAGGCACCAGGACTGAAAGGGATAAGTGGGCAAACCTTGTTTCAGCCAACGATGTGCTTGAAGGTTGAATTGTCTCTCTTTCAGGACGAGCAAAAGGACCGGGAGAAGCAGGAGCTGTCTCCGAGCGAGATTGAGCAGAAAGTGAGGGAGTACAATGCACAGATCAACAGCAACCTCTTCATGACCATGGTGAGCACACAGAAAGGAACCTGCTTTGATCAAACCATTGCTTCTACAGCACGACGGAAGATCCCTTGCTTGCCTTGGTGTCTCAATGCCGTGTGTCTGTTGTTTTGTCCCCAGAACAAGGACGGTTCCTACACAGGGTTTATCAAGGTGCAGCTGAAGCTGGTGCGCCCGGTCTCCGTGCCTCCCCCGCCCCGCAAGGCGTCCTCTGCCCTGGAGGTGCGGAAAGGCACGGCTGTGAAGCGGCGCACCTCCTTCTACCTGCCCAAGGACACGGCCAAGCACCTGCACATCAGCTCCAAGACGAAGGCACACGAGGTCATCGAGGCGCTGCTCAACAAGTTCACCGTGGTGGACAACCCCCGCAAGTTCGCCCTGTTTGAGCGCAGCGAGCGCGAAGGCCAAGGTGAGCCGCTGTGTGGGATCCCATCATTTCCAGTGTGATGGATCTGCGCATGCAGTTCTTCCAGCGTCTTTCAACTCGGATAAACAAACTCAAAGCTGAGAAAAAGGAAAGAAAATACAAATGAGTCAAATACACCCATCGCATGTTAATCCATATTCAATTTCATTATTGATAATGTGTTCAAAATTGAAATACACAAAAAAAAGCTTAGTTGCAGTTACACACAATGAAACTGTCATTGAATTGATTATGTTTCTTTTAGTATTTGTAAAGGTGAATTGGTCAGGTGTTAGTTCATGTTCTAAGGATGTGATGTTGTGACACAGCTGTGCTGCACACTGGGTCTGACCTAGCGGTCCGTCTTGTTTGTGTGTTTGCAGTGTACCTGAGGAAGCTGCCTGATGAGGAGCGGCCCCTCCACCTGCGTCTGTGTGCTGGCCCCAGCGAGAAGGTGCTCAGCCTGGTGCTCAAGGAGAACGAGACTGGAGACGTGAATGTGAGTGAGGACGGGAGCAAAGAGGATCTTAATCCACGCAGCATTCAAGAGACAGGATGTGTAGAGAATCTTTCTGAGCAATGTTAGGCATCAGAAAAAAGGGGTCTTGCTACTTCTATGCCATTTATAGAAGAGCAGTAGAAAAGAGTGCTCTCTGACTTATAAATAATGTTCTGTCATCACCCAGCCAATATATAAAATCTAATTAAACGTACCTAAAGAAATGCAAGGTCGAACACAGCAGCTGACTGTTGCATTGTTACAAAGAGTCCACCAGGGGGCTCTGTTTCCTTAACCCTGTGTTTGTATCTCTGCAGTGGGATGCCTTCAGTATGCCGGAGCTGCACAACTTCCTGCGCATTTTGAAGCGCGAGGAGGAGGAGCACGTGAAACAGCTGGTGGAGCGCTACACCCGCACACGCAAGAAGATGCAGGAGGCCCTGACTACCCACACCCCCGGCTGAGATGCGACGCGCTGCAGTGCTGCCAAGAGGCCACCAGGGGGCCTCAGTTGCCTTTTCTCCAAAGATCACAGCTGACCGAGAGAGCGGATGGACACTGCCTGAGTGTGGGTGGTGAAGAGAGCGAATGGAACGAACCGTGATGTGCCTTCGACCCGGAATGAGAGAGAGAATGAGTTGCGCTTGTGAAAGAGAGAGATTGTGAGAGACTGGCTGTGTCCAGCAATGATTGATTGCCTTAATAGACTGTTGTATGATTCCAGTGTATTCTGAAATAATGTGCGGGGGACATGGAAATGGAGTACTCCTTTAATTTCTTTGAGGGTCACTCCACCCCATCACCACCATCAGCACTGTGGAACCTTGTTGAAGTGTAAGAGACTGCCAAACTAGCCACCCGGGTATCAAAGCCCACAGTGTTTATATTGAATGGCTGGACTGTCTGTACAGTACACAGTGTAGGTCACAAGGCTTCTGTGTTGAGAAGCACTTTGACTGAATCTTGTGCTCTGCCCACTTTCGCTTTGCTTTTTATTGGAGTAGTAATTCTCAAGTCTTGGTGGGTGGGATGGGAGATTTTACATTATTTACGTTTTTTTTAAACCCTTTTATATTGTAGGCTTTTATATATAAAACGTGAAATTTCATATTTGTAATGTGTGTGCGTTTTTTTTTTTTAAACAGTCCCAAATAACACATGTCACATTTCTTCAGTCCAGTACTTTTTGGATGTGTATTTGTTTAATGCCTTTGCGTTACATTTTCTAATTGTAATTTGATACCAATTGAAGAGTTTAGGGCAGTGTACTGGTAACACATGTTTTGCAGCATGCTATATCCCACACAGCAACGACCGCCCTGTATTCTGTTTTAACGAGCCTGAGTGGCTCAGTTTTTTTTTCTGTTTTGTTCTTTTGAGGATAAGTTCAGGTAGAATCCAATGTGAACCCTCTGTAATCTGAGGTTCAGTTCAAAACATGGATGTGAAGTTCACTGATGACTTTCCTGCTTTTTGAGTTTCAAGTTTGATTTTTCTCATCCCCTTCGATTTAAAAAAAAAAAAAAAAAAAAAAAAACCCTTTGGTTCTTTTTCATATTCAAGCCTGTGACTGTAAGTCATGAGACAACTTTGTGCCTGAAAAGAGAAATAAAAACTGAAGAGAAAGGCTGGCTGCAATGAACTGTGTTGATGTTGCATGCATCTCTGTGCTGGTTTGAAATGTAAAGCTCCCTATACATTTCTACCCTTCAAAGTGTTATCGGTATAATCCCAAGCCCCTTCACCACACACTCACTGTGGCTGGGAGCCAGTGCGTACCAGTTTGACTTGCAGAGGGACGAAGCTGCATGCTGGTTTGGAGAGGGTGGGGATCGTGTTCCTGTGCTGCTGAATCCTTTGGAGAATGTAAAAAAGCTGGGCTGTCAAAAAAGTTTGCAAAATTCTCACCATGTGTTGGAAACCAACTGTCTATAGTGCCCACTCTGCTGTATCCCTGTGACAATGTCACAGGGTAGGGACCACACGCTTCACTGTGAAATAGAACAGGACTGTATTGGAAACTTCATTCTTTTTAAACTGCAAAAGCATACAAGGGGTCCTCATTATTTTGCACTACCTTCATCTCTCGAATATGGATTTGTGAATCAGTTATCAAATTACACCCAAATGCAGTAATCTACAGGATGACAAGAGGCCGTGGTTAAGAGAAGATTTGTTATTGTGGACGGTGAAAACGACAGCAGGACTCGATCCCTGCAGAAGGGTCCACATGTTAAAATAAAACTAAAAAAGGCTTTAGTTGGCTTAAATTTCTTTTTTTTTTTTTTTTTTTTTTTCTTGTTCACAATGTGTTTCATTTACATTAATAGCATATTATATATTTTCCTTCCAGGGTAGCTTTTGGTGATAATATAATTTCAGGTCCTTCCAAAAGGAAGTCGTATTGCTTCTTCCTTGGAAGTAAATTAGTCAAATTTGAATTAGCGCACCACTGTAAAACCACTTTTAAGAGGCAACTTACATAAGAAAGGTTACAAACAAGAGGAGGCCATTCGGCCCATCTTGCTCGTTTGGTTGTTAGTAGCTTATTGATCCCTGCATCCCATCAAGCAGCTTCCTGAAGGATCCCAGGGTGTCATTTTAGTGTTAAATCAGTGCTGAATAATCCAGGGGTCTCCAATCCTGGTGCTGGACAGCCCCAATCATCAGTGGCTAAGGATCCTGAACACCTACCAATCTTGACAAAGCAAGCCAATAGTTGGTTCAATGAAGTAACTGAGAGATTGGTTGAAATGAAAAGCAGAAGCCCCAGTAGTTCCAGGGCCAGGCCGGGAGACCCCAATGCATTAATCCCTGAAGGAATCCTTGGGGAGTGGCACGGGGGTGTCCAGCCCTGGTTCTGGAGAGCCACAATCCAGCAGGTTTTACTGGTAACCCTTAATCACCCATTTCTGAAGAATGCAAGTTATTAATCAAATTAGCAGGTTAATATGTTCAGTTAAATCGCAAGGGGTCAGCTCTGACCTCTGAGCACTGCAGGATGAAATTGCTCCAGGGTCGTTGCCACAGGTACACGACTGTAAGTGAACTACAAAATTGTCACTCACGTACCCTGTGTCCTTGGAAGAGAATGGGACGTTTTCTACGACACGAAGAAGAACTCGCCATGTGACCAAGGCCGTCAGGGAACGGAAGTGATGTTATTTCAGTCAAGTCTCGACGCGCTTGGTGTTTATCTAGAAAAGGATAGATTCTCTTAAGGAGCGTCTCTTTTATTTTTAAGAGGGGTGTAGAAAATAGAAAACCGAGCCGTCCGATCCGAGACCCGACTCTGGAACTTGTCTGCACATAATTACCAAACAGTAGACTGAGGTGTATGATAATTATTGACCTGCTTTGAGACAGGCCTCGCAAAAAGAAACGCTAGATTAGCATTCATACCTGATGATAATAGTTTAGCTGCGAGAGTGGTAACAGTTACTATATCTGACCCGTAGAAAGGTCCAGTCGGGGTCGGTTAGAGCATTTAGCGAAGCAGTACAGGATGTCACATGCGTTTGTGTAACCGGCTAAATCACTGACAGGACGCTCGCTCGAGTCTACGGAGCAGAGGAACAGAAATAAATAAATACGAATAGATAGTTGAGAGCTGTCGGGTAGTGAACTACGAGCGAGGAGACGCCGAGAAGACAGATTAAACACGCAAATAACTCCGGCTACAGCGTGTAGACGAAAAACTGGTTTGACGGGCCAGTGATTTTTTTCTAAGTCTACAGCAGGCCCGACACTGCTATCTTGTTTACCGTTTGTCAATCTCTTTAAGTTGTATGGCATACAGCTAGTGGTTTAAGTGTAAAATCCCATAATAGTAATACCCGGGTTAGTTTCCGATAGATGGGAGTCTTGTTAGCTGTAAAGCGCTATTGTGTGGGTAGTATTTATTAGAAAGCGTTTGTGTCGAGTGTGGGCTTGTCATACTGCGTCTGAGACCAAGGCTGGTGTTAGTTTGTTTTGTGCATTTATAAAAATAAAACATTGCTGTTCGGTTTCAGTCGCTCCATCAGTTTATTGTTTTTACTCGGAACAGACAAATCAGTTTATTTTGTTGTGACCAGCATCTGTTTTGGGATTCAGTCGCACCTTCTCTGCTGGCTCTGTCCGGCCAGAAAATAATGTCCCGGCGCTGAAGATGGGTGGCAGCGGCTCCAAATCGCGTGGGTTCTGGCCTTTTGCTGGCTCCGGTATCGGATCTGATCCAGCCAACGGTGGCAATGAGCAGACACTGTCCAGGCTTAGGGGCAGCAGGTCGTGCACTCCCTTCGTGTTTACTAGAAGGAGGTACGTGTACAAAATTAAACTTTTGCTAATCTGATTTTTTTTTATTTTATTTTGTGGTTGCTACTAATTAATCACTAAAGCGAACTCCAAAAAATGTCTGTAGCAAACAGTGACACAGGGATAGAAATAACGCTGTTTGATCAATTCTAGGTTTCGCTAGAAGTCAGATGAAATGAACATTGAATATTGCATTTAAATGATAGTCCTGCAGCAGTGCACGTTAACTAAAGAGCCACATTAAGTCACTAGTTGAGTACAGTTAGTACCAATTGACACCATTGTAGCCACCCCCTCAAAGACGAGTGTCCAGTGCTGTCCATCTGCCAGCTTTGACAAGAATGTGTGATTGGTCCACAAGGGTCAACACTTTGCTGCTGTGTGCCTTGTCTGTTAGATGTGTTTTTGATTAGTGACCCATTAATTAGATCCAAGATCGCCATAGATTCCCAGGAGCCTCTCTCATCTCCACAGCTCCCTGTATTACGATGAGGATGGAGACCTGGCCCACGAGTTCTACGAGGAGACCTTCGTGATGAAGAATGGCAGGAAGAGGGCGAAACTGAAGAAGATTCAGAAGAATCTAATACCTCAGGTGAGCACCTGGCTCAGACAAATCATCACGTTACACAGCTAACAGCAGAGAACACCTTAACCCACCTTTTTAATAACTTAACACATTGCTAGTATTGGCGTAAGAACAGCAGAAAGGTAAACCAGTAACTAATATCTGGGTTGGTACATTTCAACTCCATCCCAGTAAAACATTTCCCAAGTCCACTGCAAGGGAAGGTTGGCTGTAGGCTGGATTGCAGAGCACATCCTAACAGAAGGGTGACGGTTCTTTCCCTCCTTATCAGCCCGCTGGATCATTAAGCGGCTTGCGGTCGCGATGTGGCCATCTGATTTTCAGGTAAAACAATTGATAATAGCGCTGTGTTTTTTTCCCCACTTTTTAATCGTGAAATCCTCTTGCTCCTGCAGGGAATGGTGAAGCTGGATCACCCCCGTATCCATGTGGATTTCCCGGTCGTGCTCTGTGAGGTGTGACGGCGAGATGTTTGAAGGAAAGACCACGGCTGATGCTGTTACGACTCTGCCCCCTCTCCCCCCTGCTCCCCCATGCAGTCCCTCCTGAACTTCCATTCTCACCACGGTGCCTCAGGAGTGCGCGTGTCCTGGGGGCCGGCTGGTGGGCTGGGAGCTCTTTGGCGGCAGCTGCTGTGTCGTGCCTCATGGAAACTATAAACACCCGTCTGCTTGCTGTAAAAGAAAAAGGGGGTGGTGTAATTTTAACACCATGATCGGCGAGTTCAGTCAGGGAGGAGGTTCATATAAAGTGTTGTTGGTTCAGATTCATCCCCCATCTAACCCACCCTCTTTAAAACATACTGGCCTTACTTTCTTTTTTATGTCGTGGGTTTCTGATTGAACTTGTACTCTTTGAATCCTACAAATGTCAATGTGAAAGTCATGTACAGTCAAACCTGACTCTGCACCCCTCCTGGGGCTGTGTGAGTGGTCCTTATATACAAGTGGTCTTTAATACGGGTTTGACTGTATTTATTCTGCCCACAGATTATCAAAAGGAAGATAAATTAGGAAAAATAAACTTATTTGCTTGTTGTGTTGTTTTTTGTTTGAAAAATTGAAAAATACTTTTTTGGCAGCCCCCTTTCTACAGATACTGAATGAAGGGAAGTAAAAGATAACAGGTCCCCCTTAGCCGAATAGCTCGTCATAACAACTGCAAGAGCCCTAAAATAATTAGTAGTGTGTGTGTGTGTTGGGGGGGATTGTACATCGCCCTAGTCTTATACATTTAGACAGCAATACCTCAATTAGTGGTCATGAATGGGTGTTCGTAGCAGTTAGCAATATTTGAATCATTACAACAAAAATAATGTAATATTTTATGCTACTCGGTTACAATATTGAATTCTACAATAAATTGCATGTTTCTGATGAGATGTGGTTAAATTGAGCTTTAAATCTTAAGATGATTTTACATAGGCTGCTTGATACCTATGTGTATATGTGTCACACCTCTATTACAGCTGGCAATAGGTTCCTTTATCAGTAATCATTTTCATTGTATTGGTCTGGGAGAAATACATATGTAATCATTCCCTGTATGTGTGAGCCTGCCTGGGAAGTGGTGCTGTGACAATGTTGCAACGTAAGGTGGCAGCATAGCCTAAGGAATGGGCTCCAGTGTGCTTTTAGTTTTGGACTGCACAGTCAATATCGGTGAAGTTAATCATTCTCAAAATAGCAATGAGAAAAATGGCTGGGCAACATTTAGCAAGCTTGTGTGTTTTTTTTGTATTAACATAAGTAATTCCTCAATTTAATTAAAACAAAAACTAAAGTTAATTCAAGAAAATATATTGTAATATGTATTCAGACCAGTGTGCATGGCTCCCATTTTCATTCCTGCTTTGTGTGTTTTTTAAAAAGGTTGCTTAAGGTTGCTTAAAAAAAAAAAACAAATCCACAGCTCCCTGCTGTTCTAGTGCAGATGTCATAAAAATGAAGAGATTTATTTATTCTTAGACAGCAATGTCTGACTGTGGTGACCTGATCTGTTGCGTCTGCATCGTGTTCCGTTAACATTGGTCTTTTTAGGCAAATAGATTATTTTTTTGCTGGAATTTCTAAATACATTTAGTGACAGTGGGAGTAATCCCTGATGCTGCTGTAGAAATCATATAAATGGACCCCATTGCCTTTTTCAACAAGGATTGAGTCTAGTTAAATACGTTATTGCTGGGTCGGTGTTATGATGCTGTGCCTCAGAAACAAATATACCTAATCTAATTACCATGAACTTTGCGTTATCTTTTTGTTCTGATAGCGCCCATTAAAAATTGTGCAGGGTATAATTGAGAACACAAAACCACAATGCACTCCAGCTGGTGTGTGTTTGGTTGTTTTGTTTTGAAGTATCAAGCAGGTGCCAGTGTTGTTACAAGACAAAGTTCTGTGTTGCAATACCAAAGTTGGAAAGCTGTGTGGGACGCAGCAATCTGCCGCCCCCTTGAGCACTTGGGATAAAACAAAACTGAAATCTCCCTGCTTCAACAGAATAATGAAATCAAAAAAGGGATGCTGTGTCTTTAATTACTGTGTACATACGTAGCTGTGGTGTAGCTCCTTGAGTCAGCAGCCCAGTACAGGCAAGGGTAGGCTTTTCATCAATGTGTGTATAATAAATGATATCCTGTGTGCAGCACTAGTACTTATTGCATTTCTGTTTGGGAGGGGATGAAATAAAAAAAAAAAAAAATGTGAGTAGATGAAAAAAAAAAATCAGTTTTGATTGTCAGTATTTATGGATTTTTTTTTTTTTTTTAAGTTAAAATAATGTTTTTGTGTCTTGTGTTTGTTAAAAGTAATAAAACAAAATCCTCAGTGAATTGTGGAATTTTTTTTTTTTTAATTATTTCCAACCCTTTCGTCTGGATGGTGCGGATCATGTCATTATAGTCAGAGCTTTTTAAAGTTCTAATAGCCAAAGTTTAAAAAAAGAAAACGTGTTTAGAAGTCATAAGCGTACCGTCCTCTCACAAATCCAGCACTGTTTAAGTTTTCCACATTTTGTTTTCAATTGGTCTCCGATGAAGACTATTTACAGGGATGGGAATAAGATTCCCATTGCATAGCAGTATAATCCATTCCTGGTTTCACTAGGAGTTTAACAAAACACACCTGAGCTTATTACACACACCCTCTATGGCTAATCAAGCTTGTATTGAACTGCTTTGCAATAGGAGTCTTATTTCCTCCCTGAATTATCCAGTCACAACTCAATCACTCTGATTACCACAAATACTGCTTTACATGAGGTGACAAAGTTGGCCAAGGTCACTGCTAGTTTCTGAATGTTAAAAAAAAAAAAAAAAAAAAAAGTAAAAAAAGTACTTTGCTCTATACACCCACTGAATGTATTTTGGTTAAACATGACCCCATGTAGTTGTCTATATGGGGGGTGGGGGGGATCTAAAATTAGTGCCTGGTTCTTGTGGTGTGTTATTGCCTGTAAGAAACTTGTTCCTTGGCAACGTGTGCAAAGAAATCAATTTCGAGAGGAAGTCCTGTCCAGCACTTCCCTTTCCCATTCGGCAGTTCGGTAGCGGATTTCCTCAGC
The DNA here is from genome assembly GCF_017654505.1 of Polyodon spathula. NCBI lineage: Eukaryota > Metazoa > Chordata > Actinopteri > Acipenseriformes > Polyodontidae > Polyodon > Polyodon spathula. The sequence continues at coordinate 36,696,624 of NC_054549.1, read as the reverse complement.
CGTGGAAATTGAGGTCTGGTAATGCTGTCATTGTTCACAATGAGGGTCTGTAACCCTCCAGTCTTGCTGTCTTCAGTCCCTTGGGCCCACCTTGTACGTATCTATTGAGCTGTGCCCCATATATCTCTTAACTGGCCTTCCTTTCCTGTATTTGAACTCTTAAAACCTAGGTTATTACCCAGCTGTTTGAATAGATTATTTGCTATGGTGTCAGTAATCTGTGTAATGTCCATTAGAAATCACACACCAAAGGGGAAATAACACATTACACCCATGGGGCAGAAAGTCCAGGTTTCTGACCTCCAGACCAAACCTTGACGTATTTTTCCACTTTTGCCCAACGTTTTGCTCTCCCTCAATGTGCACTGAGCACACTGACTGTTTCCGTTACTCAGAATGGTTCACCTATGTTAACCGCTCGCTCTGTATCCCTATTTACCACAAATTGTTTCACTTTCCGCAGCCAAAGAATAGAAGAAAATGAATTGCCATATAACCCTAATAATGCCTTCCATACAGGGAATGATTCTGTCTGTTAGAGTAATATTGCTCAAGTGTAAATTCAAATCTACCATATCACAAGTAGATTATGACTGCGGAGCTAGCTCTGTCCTTGACATTAATCTTTGATCCGTGAGTTTCTTAGTTTGTGTCCAGACCCTGTTTCTCCATTAATGCTGAGAAGCCTAGTCCTTTACAGCATTGTGCTAGGACAGTGTCCCCGCAGAACTTCACTGCTCAATGAAGAGCCTTGTGAGAAGCAGACAGGCAGGGTTCCTTTGTGCTCTGCAGGCACGCACGGCTGCAATTGCTGGACTGCCACTTTCTTGGAGCTCTGCAAGTCATTTAGAAGAAAATAATGACTGGTGTTCATGAATATACAGTGCAGGCAAGAGAAGCCGTCCCCTTTGAAGGGCCCTCTCCTTTCTTGCAGCTCTTTAAAGTCTCTTTGCAGTGCTTCTTGGCATGATGACATCACCCACTTCCTCTCAAGGATGATTAGACCTCTTGATCCACAGTCCTGCTTCAGTATGGCTGCTTCTGTGGTTTATCCGCTATAATGGATTCACAGCACACTTAAGAATGCCCTTGGATCACAGCGCAGACACTTTAAACAGCCCAACAGTGTTGTACATTCTACATGTAATTCTGGAATGCAAGTTTCCTACTTTACGATCTGAAGCCTAAGTTGTCAGATTTAATTAGCATTTTAGCTGGGGTGTGTGTGTGTGTGATCTATTCACTGAATATGACATATAAACATTTCTTATGGTAAATACAATAATGCAAAGAGGCTTTGCAGTTTGACCATGCTTTCACGTGCTTTCCTGTACATATCTGTTCTTTACCATGCTTACCTGTGATTACACTTTGCTGTGCTTTCACTAAACCACAACAAACTTTTTTTAAAATGTACTTACTGACAAGTTAGTGCATGCTCAATCTCTTTAGATGACATTAAGCTACTGTATACAGTTTCCACAGCTGATAAGTCTTTGTCTAACTGTGCCCTGCCTGTGATCACAGAGTACTACTCTGAATCATGTCCCTTAGTTATGAAAAGCATGTCATGGTTAGCTGTCTAGAACTGAGTTCTGTTATATTAAAGACTCACAACACAGCAAACAACTTCGAAGAACCTCTATCCTCAGTCTTTACCCCCGTTTTCTGTTAGCATGTCGTTTTATAGCCAAGTTTTACACCCTTTACTAAGGAAAGGAGTTCTGGACAGGCCTGTGATTTTCTGTGAATGGCACACACTGGTAACACACGGCATCCGGTGTAAATGTTGTGTCAGAGGTTTCCTGATTCACGTAACAATGGATCAGAAAAGCTTTTAAGGGCACCAATATTACAAACAAACCGCTTACAAAACCCAGGAAACCCAACAACCCCAAAGGAACCCTTATCTATCTGATATAACTAAATAATATAGCACTGTCCAAAAAAACTATCAACTGATAAACTGCTTGTACAAACGTTTAACCTGACACTTAATGTAAACTGAGTTCATGCATTTTGCTTTATTGTGAGGGCTCCGGCCAAAACAGGTGCAGGCAGGAGCTTCGACATGTGAGCATCTCAGTAAAGCCCCAACAATGCACCCATTCAGCTCTGAGACTCTCTGCAGAACAAACTACTTGTTGTGCCACATCTCTTGTTACCTCATTTTATCAGAGAGGGTACTGTGTTGGAATATCTATAGCTAGTTCACTGGCTGGGGACAGATGCTTTCATGAAGTCGTGAAAAAGCAGATAGCTAGAGGTGGGATGACTGCCTGGGAGTGCGGAGCTGTGCCTAGCATGTGCTTATCAAGCTGCTGAGGCTTGTGAACACTGGCAATCACAACCTCACTGAATCTCACCTGTAGATAATGAAATACAATTGCTAGGGTCTACAGTAAACTGAGGAAGAGCAGTGGATGGGGGGTTCCCCTGCAATCCCATTGATTCTGCACAGTCCTGGCCAGTCATCCAGACTGTGAGGGCTAGGCAGATTGAATTTGACTTTCCTCTCTCCAGTAATGTCAGGAAATTGCACTGAGACTGGGAGGAAGGGTGTCACTAGAAGGCAACGGCTGCTCCAAGATAGATAGATAGATAGAGAGAGAGAGAGAGAGAGAGAGAGAGAGAGAGAGAGACAGAGAGCGAGAGAGATATTAAGATTGTGAAGGGGGTGAATTCTCTTAAATGCAGACTACAGCTACAATTCCGACATTCTCCATTCAATATTCAACATTTTTACAGAAAAGAATTATATATAGTTATTTTTCCTATTTGGTGATCCTATAAGTGAATCCTTTTCTTTCCCTGGAGGTGAAGGCACAAGGGCACAAGAGCGCTTATTCCTCGGAGGGCTTGTTGGTTTTGCTTTACTGGGTAAGTGTTTTTATTCTTCTGGGGATGTACTAGTATTGAAAAGGTCTGGGATTCTTGACTCCTTTACCTTGCTTCCTGAAGCCAGCTGAGTGATTGCATATCATGTAAGACAGAATTTTTCCCATATGCAACATTGAATCCTCACAGTAATTACCACATGGCAATGCCCTGCTCATATGGACAAGCCTCCCAGAAGGACATTATCAGATAGGAAATACAGCTTCCTTGTGTATTACTGCTGGAAAAAAGTTTTACAGCTCTTTTCATAGGTAAGATAGTCCACAATTAGTGCTGATCATCTGTAAAAGCAGCTGTTGGACTGTTCGTACAATATTTTGTTTGTTTTGTGAGTGTCTGATTCCCTCAGTCTTTTAGGGTTCTCAGGGATCATACTACTATACCACACAACAGCCATCCCTTCTTGATTACTGACAGCAACTATTTTAAAGATAATGACCACGAAACTCACAACCGGATTGGCTGAGGCTAATAAAGAAACATTAATGTCAGATGCAGCGGCCGTTGCCAGGGAGACATAACTGACCAAAGTAGTTTCATAAAATGTCCAGTGCAAAAGATCAGATCTTCATGTGCTTTACACTAACAGGGAGCCCTGTCTGCGAGTGTTGACAGCTCCACTTCATCAGTGTGGGGCTCGTAACTTTGAGATTCTAAGGTATATGGCTGCTGTCTTCCCAGATCTAATTCAAAACCTGTGCTTATTGCGCCACATTGAGATATTCACTCCAAACTGTCACAGGCATTATTCAGATAGTAAAAATACACCTAATAAAGTTACACAAACTAGAAACTAAACAACTCAGACATTTCATTTAAGGGCTTGTGAGTTGCCTTAAGTTTTTACAATATGAAGTAAATAGCTTTGAGAAGCCAGACGATTGTGTTCTAAAGCATCAACATGTTTTATTAAGACCATTTCAGATCTAGGAAACACAGGCTAACCTGAAGACATTGTACTTTAAAGAATATCTTTAAACAAACAGCTGCGCTCACAGACCTCAAAGTAGCAGCGCTGTTCTGAAAGAACAAAGAGAACACAAATCCCCTGATTTGTAGAATTCTTGCAGGCAATTTGAGTCAAGTTGCTGAGGGAAGCTGGGATAAGGTGAGGCTGTTGTGTTTTCAGCTAGCAATGGAATTAGCAGTTCAAGGCTTCCTATCTGCTAATTATACTGAGTAGCACAGCATGATGTCATGACTGTGTGCTTTGAGAACTTCTTGCAGAAGTGACAAACAGAAACATCTCGCTTCTAAAATGTCTGAACCCGAGTTCCATGGTCCTCGTTTCATGAAGTAATAAAAATAAGCAGGTCAATAAATCAGCCCTGGATGGAAACACTAGCAGGATTAATACAGAGTTAAAGTGCGGCAGTATCTAGATCATTAAAATAGACCCCACACATCAGATCGGCTGTCACCAAACGTGCTGTGACTGCTTATTTAAGGTCTCCCTCTTTCAAAGTACTAGCTGATAAGTTCAGGTGGCTACTACATAGTTGAGAGAAATGCAGTTTGTCCTTGAACTTTCCTACTGTCCCTATAATGTACTCACTTTATAAAGCACTGTGTGATGAGTGGACAGGCATCATACTGGAAAAGCGGATCTTCTGATTGATGGTAGCACTTTTTTGTGTGTGTGTCCCCACCCAAACTAGATCTGGGCACAGGGAAAAAATAATCCTGTGACTAAAAACCAGGAGTCATAGTAACCTCTATAACCACCCCCAGGCCACACCACTGCCTGTGCGGTGTGATAACAATCAGAGGGGCCCCCATTGTCTTTATTTCCTGGCTGAAAATCCCAAGAACAGAATCAAGTAGATGCAGCTACCGTCAGCACAGGATGCAGCCATTCCCTTATTGAATGACATCGGCAGGTGAGTCAGCATTAAAAAGTGACAACAAAGGAAGGAAAGGCATTACATACTCTTAGTGCAGGGTGGAAGTGTACTGTGCTGCCCCACTCCAACAAAACAAACAAGATGCCAGAGAATAACCCCTATCCTTCAACTGCTGGTCAGTCAGTCAGTCTGTTACAGCTGTCGGGGTTTACAAAAGCCAAGAAGTGAAGCCTGCATTTTACAAAACATTTGAGAGCAGTCTCTACCTGTGTCATAACACAACCTCCAAGTTAAATAAAGGTTAAAATAAATAAACAGATGCCAGCCAGCATCCTGCTCCATGCTTTCAGAGCGCTGACCCCAGACACACCCATGCTGAGAACACACATTCCTCAGGGCAGAGAGGCTGTCTTAGCAACGGCTTGGAAAGACTGTGTCGTTCGGGGTGATTTTAACCCCAGGGTCACATTTACCAGGGTAGTTTTTCTATTAGCCTAACTGGAAAAATACAGTTTTTTATAGCATTAGTAAGAATATATAGAATATATAGAGTGTATATATATATATATATATATATATATATATATATATATATATATATATATATATATCCCCGCCGATATACTATGGGGCTCCTGACTTTCCGTCTCAGAGTTTTCGCCTTATTCAGTTTTAATGTCAGCAAGCTTTTTCGAGATACATAGGAGGATTGTAACTGTTAAATCATATATATATATATATATATATATATATATATTAAACTCAGATCCTTAAGTTTTTGTTTGTTTGTTTGTTTTTTTACTTCCTGCGTTGTGGGCAATTTAATTTGCCACATAAACCGGAAGAGAAGTGTGGAGAGTTTTTAATGTAAATCTTCTCAAATAATAACCCTGAAAAATCCAGTTCCAGACGGTAACGGTTTACATATTTAAAAATATATTTCGCCATACGACTGATATTATCAGTACCATACAAGATTTAGTATTATACCGCCATTTTTTTTTTCACAAGTTACAGCTATCTGAACACGGCCAGTCTTAACGTTGCTACATTCTGACTCAGCGACCAAATCATTGTAAAGTTTGCAAAAAGTTTCCTTCACTGCAGGGAGCGCGTGCTGCCTGTGGATGCTACCAAAATGAAATGGGGGGTGGAGTGTAAACAATATACAGACAACAAAACCGTTGATATGTTATAATTCAAAAGTAAACGTCTTCTCTTAGAAGCAGCACATCTGATTTCTACAGAAATGCACACCCTAGATATATTTCACATTTTTATTTTTTATCTATGCGCCATCAGTGCCACCACCCCTTCCTTCTTATGAAACGTGCCGAAGCTGGATTCTTACATTTTTAGCGTGCTCTTTAATAAAAACCTGATTGTTTGTATTTTAGTTGTGCATTTCTGTCAGGTCTGAGCATGTGGTTTGGACTAAATACACGAATTAAAAACAAAACAACAAAACTTTAGAGTACCAGCACTTTTATAAAAAAAAATATTTGCATGGAAGGACACTACGCGAAGGAGGATGGTTAATGAACGATGAAGTTTTGGTCAGTGATTTTTTTTTTTTTTTTTTTTTTTTTTCCTTGACTCGTATCGAGTTTAATTCACAGTCGCCGGTTTTTTCACCGGGTATTTTTCTTGTTCCAGGTCATCTTTTCCAGTGGTCGAACAAGCTGCGTGCTCTTTTATTTTTACCTTTTAATGTAACACACACACTGAAAAGGTATGGTAAAGTTTGTTTAGTTTGGAGCTCTGTGGGAAGCAATGGTCCTGTTTTGATTAAGAAGAGCGCATTTCACAGTTGACTTTACAGTAGCTTTTTCAAAGTACTGCAAGCGTAATTGTATCCAAGTTGCGACCTTTGATTTATTTAATGTGTCTGATTTATTAAGACGCTTCGCTCCTGTGTGGTCTAGCGGTCCCGTGTCGCGCAGGTTTGTCGCGACAGGTGTGTTTAATGCACATACAGCTATGTGTGCCAACATAATCGTAATTATCTCCTGACAAGGTCGTAATGGCTCTAATTGCCCGATCTCCGCAAGCTATTTTGCTAATTGTTACTTTGAGACCAAATGTTGGTTGACGATGTTCAATTAATCATTAAAACAAAAGTACGCAATTAACAAGCGGTTTATGTTTAGGTATAGACTACACTGCCCTATGTGTATTTATTGCATGCAGCCCCTGGTTTAGATTGGCTGACATTCTTTGGTTTTAAACTTTAAAGCAAGCATATCTTTCTGTTTGCAAGCTTAATCAACCGAGTTCTCAGTTACTTAATTGCACTAAATTGTTGGTGTGGCTCATAAAGCCAGGAATGGATCAAACTGCTATGCAGCGGGAGTCTTATTTCTATCCTTGCAGCAAGTGTAGATGGGTTTTAGTTCTTGCATTGAAATCCAGCAAGAGCAGGCCTGTGGTGTGTTCAGAAGGAGGGCTGTGCCCCTTTCTCAAGCATGTTTTTGCAATCTTGGTTATGAACTGGAAGTTTTAGAAATTGGGAGTGCCTGGCAATAGTGGCTAATCTTCCCATTTAAGTCTTTATATAGACCTCCTATCAAGCCTGGTTTGCTAACATTTTGGTCCAGTGTAAAATGAGTACTGTTATTTTATGTAATAATGAACAGACTCCGCACAAGAATACTGTGTGTAAATGTTTTAGATTAAACATAAAAAATATTTTCTCTTTTATTTCCCCTCTTTTTAGATAAACATATTGGTGTTACCATTAAGTGTCTACCTCCTAGCTTAAAAAGAAAAGAGGACGGAAAAAAGATGTCATTTAGAATTTACCTCCTCTTGCTGGTGGAGCTCTGGGCATGCTGCTGGGGTGAAAGGTTGAAGCCAACCAGTTACCCCATCTTCTCTGAAAAGCCCTTTGCCTTGGTCTGGAATGCGCCCACTGAGGACTGCAGACCACGCTATGGGGTGACGCTCAATTTAAAACAGTTCCAGGTCACGGCCTCGCCCAACGAGGGCTTTGTGGGGCAGAAGCTTACCATCTTCTACAATGACCGCTTGGGCCTTTACCCCTATCACACAGAGAAAGGGCAGCCTGTCAACAGGGGGATACCCCAGCTCGCCCGCCTCCGAGAACACCTGGAAAAGATGCCAGAAGCGATGGACAAATACATCCGAGATGCCCAGTCCAGTGGTCTGGCTGTGATCGACTGGGAGGAGTGGCGGCCCCTGTGGATCCGTAACTGGGACACCAAGGACGTTTACCGCAACATCTCGCGCTCAATGATCGCCCAGAAGAACCCCGGCTGGTCCAAGGAACAGGTGAACAAGGTGGCCCAAGTAGAGTTTGAAGCCTCTGCCAAGCAATTCATGCTGCAGACCCTGAGGACGGCCAAGAGCCTGCGGCCCAACCAGCTCTGGGGCTACTACCTCTTCCCAGACTGCTACAACCATGACTACAAGAACAGCCTGAAGGACTACACTGGCCGCTGCCCCGACGTGGAGATCAGCCGCAATGACCAGCTGGACTGGCTGTGGGAGGAGAGCACAGCCCTCTACCCCTCCATCTACATGGGCACTGTGCTGCGCTCCAGCGAGTCCGGCCGGCAGTTTGTGCGCAACAGGGTCAAGGAGGGTATAAGGCTGGCGTCTGTCGGGGAGGGGCTGGCACGACCGGTCTTCGTTTACACACGGCCCACCTACTCTAACGGCCTGGAGCTGCTCTCTCAGGTGAGACTGGGGTCAGACTTCTGAACTCAGACTGTAACAATCACACAGATGCCCCTCTCTCACAGCCATGAAATTGGGGTGCAATCTTTTCTCTTCTGGGTTGTTCCGGGGAAACTTTTCCTCGAAGTGCAGCCCACCTCTCTTTCAGTGAAGAGCCGCATTTCTAAAAGGCTTTAAATGCACTTCTTTGTACTTTTTAAAACTGGGGAGTCGTGGGAGTAGAGTTTATTTTCCTCTGTATTTGAATTTCAGAAGTTCGTTTCAGCAAATATTTTTGCTGGCTGAGTAAAACCAGAGACCTTCTGGAAGCAGAGGAGCAGTAATCATTAAAGGGCATTGATCACAAACTGGGCAGTTTAGTTCTACAGTAAGGTTTTCATTTCAACGTCAGTTTGTTGACAGAAACATACCGAATAAAATACAGAATAATCATTTTGCCACAATCCAGCACAGTAGCGTGCCTCTCTTTGTGTAATATCGGAGTAGTACCATGACTTGGCCACCTGAGCTGTCTACGGTTTTCCTAATGAGGTACAGGTGTGACTTATTCGGCTCCCAGTAAAACCTAGACCAGGGGTCTCCAACCCTGGTCCTGGAGAGCTACTCTGGCTGCTGGCTTTTGTTTCAACCAATCTCTGTTACTTAATTGAACCAATTATTGGCTTAATTAGTCAAGATTAACAGGTGTTCCAGATCTTTAGCCATTGATGATGTAAAGACATCTATAAAACCTGCTGGACAGGGGCTCTCCAGGACCAGGGTTGGAGACCCCTGCCCCAGACTGTGTAAGTCAGGGCTTCTCAAACTCGGTCCTGGGGACCCCCTGTGCCTGCTCGTTTTCATTCCAGCCAAGCTCTCAATTACTTAACTAGACCATTAATTGAACTGATAATTTGCTTAATTGGACCTTTTTACTTGTTTTCAGCTCTTGAACAGTTGCATATTTCAAGTTAGCTGTAACGTTTGATAAGTAACTTGAACTGCAACTGTTTAAGAGCTGAAAATAAGTAAAAATGTCTAAATAAGCAAATTCAGTTCAATTAATGGTCTAGTTAAGTAATTGAGAGCTTGGCTGGAATGAAAACAAGCAGGCACAGGGGGTCCCCAGGACCGAGTTTGAGAAGCTCTGGTCTAAATGCAAGAGAGCTTTTCTTGAAGTATGGTTGTATAAAATGCCTGTTCATTGCTCTCTGCAGATGGACCTGGTCTATACCATTGGAGAGAGTGCAGCTCTGGGAGCTGCTGGACTTATCTTTTGGGGAGATGCAACTCATGCCAGCAGCTCTGTAAGTTGGTCTTTCTTTCTTTCTTTTTTTTTTTTTTTTTTTTTAGTTAACTAGGTACCAGACATGATGTAGCAATTTGCATGCTTGTGAAATTCCTGCCGAAGACATCAGCCTTGTTTTTTATTTTCTCATTCTGCCTGGCAGTGAACTGGACTTCAAAACTTTTGCTTTCCCAGTGCCTGTGTCCTCTCTCTAGTAGAACTGCAAGGGGCTGAGTGGCTGACTGCTGTGTAACATGTGAGCTGATGTTTTCTCCCTGTGGTTGCAGGCTAGCTGCAGGGTGCTGCAGGGCGCCTTGCAGGGGACGCTGGGGAGCTACCTGCTCAACGTGTCGACGGCAGCGCAGCTCTGCAGCGGCTCGCGGTGCAGCCTGAACGGGCGCTGCGTGCGGCTCAACCCCAACACCAACACCTACCTGCACCTGAACGCCCGCAGCTTCCAGATCACACAGGAGGGGGGCAGCCTGGAGGTGAAGGGGGAGCTGAGCTCCGCTGACAGGGACGACTTCCGGAGGGACTTCATCTGCCAGTGCTACAGCGGCTACAGCGGGGACTCCTGCGGGGTTCCGGAGGCTGGGGCCCAGAGGGGTGCTGCCCTCTGTCTGACACCCACTATCGCTGCCCTGCTGGCAGTGTTGGCTCTGCAGGTTCTCCTCCAGTAGTGCTGTGAAACAACAAGAACAGCATGTCAAGGGCAAATTAAACTCTCTAGAGACTCCAAACCAGCATTCCTAATCCAGTATCAACTTTCCCAAAGGATAAATTAATATTTCCAGGGATAATCAAAACACTAAATCAACCAAAATCATGACAGAAAATCGTGTCTTTTGGAGGAGGGTAATGAACCTATGAGAGTATGTGTTATCCAAAGAATAAATAGCAATTAATAATTAGGAGTGCATTCTTCCAAAGACTTTGGTGGACCATAGACTTCATCCTGAAACGCAGCGTGAAATATCCAAAGATTGTTTCTTGTTCCGCACGCCATTGTGTGTCAACTTTCTCAAGATAACACTGAGCAGTGTCGTTTTCCAGGGTTTAAAGAACTTTAGACTCCTAATCTCAACTCGGTGCAACCAGTGCGTGACACACTTTACCTTTACTCAAGACGTGATTTTCTTGCAGGCAGTGTAAACTGTCTTACAGTATTTGCCATGTGTCCTAAAATCAGATTGCAAGCAGAAAAAAAGAAAGAAGCAGTAAAGTTTGTAAACATGGCTGATTTGTTTTTTGAACTTTGCTAATATGTTCAGAAAAAGTGAAACCTAAATGCTGTTAATATATTAGCTTTTTAAAAATAACATTGAAGGAGGAAATAGCATTGAAGGGGGGAGGGGGGGCTGTATCTGGAAATTAGTTTAACCACAGCTTGTTTATTAAAAATCAGAGGGGAGGAGAGAGTTTTTAAAGGTTCTTGGAAAGACAAGTTAATCTCTGGACATAAACCAAAGATAAATGTCAGACCGTATCTCAAGGCTAATGTGTACTCCACTCCCCGTTCTGCATCCCTCTTTTTATTGTCTCCAAACATATTTCACCTCCATGACAGGAGTCTTTGTTCCGTTTTCCTTTTTGTAAATTCCGCTTGCATGTGCCGCTCCACTCATCCACATTCAAAGGGTGTGTCTGTTTTTTAACAAGTGCCTCACATAATCTTCTTCAGCGCTACCTTTAACATTATTTTCAAGGACGAAAAAAAAAATTAACTGGAAAACACAATTGTGTAATAAAGCTTCAGCTTGTGAAAGAACACGCTTACCCCTTTCTGGTTTGCTTAACATTTAGGAAACATTCACGGCTGTCTTTGTAAGCTGATTAGTGGCGTTGGGTTTTCACAGGCTGGCTGAAGCACGATTGGGGTTGTGTTCTAAAAACATACAGAGGCTGTTTAAAACACAGGTAGCTGGTCACTGACCGTTAAAGAATCTTTTACATTTTTGTTAACTTTTGTTTTTGCAGTTTTCATGACCTCCTGATGCCAAGCAGTGTAATTCTTGATTTATGAGTGCAATCATGTATAAAGCAAAGCAAACTGGATTTTTATGCCAACTAGAATGATCTGCAAATGTAACCGGATCTAAATTATTGTTTAAATGGCAGGTGTTGTTATGAACATTTTGTATTTGTATTGTTTTGAATACAGTGCTTAAATATGTTTTCATTGATGATATACAGCTTTGTTGTGATGGTTTGTTGCTTCCCAAGGACCGCAAAAGCAATAGAAATTTTTGCAAAGCTAGTGTGTGTGTGACTGATATCTGAATCACCGGGCTCGACATGCACACCGACCCGCCAAAGAAATAGACCTTCAACCGCGTCCCAGGTCACACATTAAATAACCCTGTTGAAGATGCTATAGTGCAATCAGGCAAACACATAAGACTACCATTGCATTGTAACCATGATCTTAATTACTCGCACCGGAGCTAAATTAGGCACATCCTGGAGGACGAAGACCTAAGCATGCCACCTAAATAAGGTGCAATTATCAAGTCTCCAAAACATGGACGTTTAATAAAGTGAATGGCAATCACAAGATGTGTGTTGATCACGCATTGTTTAGGTACTGTGGATAGGGTATGGCTGATTAAGCAAGTGAAGCCTGAAACAGCTTCTTAATTTACTGTTTTTATCAGTTTAATTTAATGCTTGAACTCTGTCAAAACTGATATCCGGTGGTAAAATTCCGAGCCGCCTTCTCCGGGCAGCCTTCTTCTCCGGGCAGCCTTCTCTGGGCAGCCTTCTTCTCCGGGCAGCCTTCTCCTCCTGGCAGCCTTCTCCTCCTGGTAGCCTTCTCCTCTGGGTAGCCTTCTCCCTCAGGCAGCCACTGAATGTGTTTGCAGGCAGTATGAATGAACCTGATTACCATTGTGCACGACAACATTCCTTGCTTTTTTTTTGGGGGGGGGGGGGATCTTTTCCAGTAATGGGCAATGCGCAAATGCCAAAAACAATATTATTGCGCTTGCAAAACAGAGAATGCCTTGTTTTCTAACTTAAACCAGGCCTACAGCAGCACACGCAGGGATCCCTTGGATTTACAAGCCCCTGCACTCTGACCCTTAGCAGGGGGCAGGACCCTGAAGCAGTTTTTAATGCTGCGGGAGGGTGGGGGTATTGCTCCTTAAATTACGAGCTTCCTCACACAGCTCTTTTTGAGAAGCACATGCAAACCAAGTTTTTCAATTTTGTTTGCATACATAGCCAGTTGGAAAAGTTCACTGCCATGAATGTAAGCATGCTTTGCCTGGGACAATCTTACCTGAGATTGAACATGTTTACCTGTGCTTCACCGTGATGCTAAGGTTTACTACTCTGCTTTGGTATGGTGTACTTTTAAAGAGGGATCGCAGTGATGGTTTTGTGTAGATTTGTAAAACTGCTGGGCTGCAGTGTGGAAGGCTGTGGTTTTGAGTAGCTCAGTGGTTGGAGTTTTGGGCTGCAGTGTGGAAGGCAGTGGTTTTGAGTAGCTCAGTGGTTGGAGTTTTGGGCTGCAGTGTGGAAGGCAGTGGTTTTGAGTAGCTCAGTGGTTGGAGTGCTGGGCTGCAGTGTGGAAGGCAGTAGTTTTGAGTAGCTCAGTGGTTAGAGTGCTGGGCTGCAATGTGGAAGGCAGTGGTTTTGAGTAGCTCAGTGGTTAGAGTTCTGGGCTGCAGTGTGGAAGGCAGTGGTTTTGAGTAGCTCAGTGGTTGGAGTTTTGGGCTGCAGTGTGGAAGGCAGTGGTTTTGAGTAGCTCAGTGGTTGGAGTTTTGGGCTGCAGTGTGGAAGGCAGTGGTTTTGAGTAGCTCAGTGGTTGGAGTTTTGGGCTGCAGTGTGGAAGGTGATTTCTAGCACAGATCCTCACTGGTTGAAGTCAGCAGTTACTGTTTATAAAGCGCAAACAGCTCCTAATGTGTTAATAACTGCTTCCTGACTTTGGCTAGTTTCCTCTCTGTGTGTATTTCCTGTAGTTAGCTTGTCTATAATGTCTTTAATACTTTGAGATGTGATAGAATTACAGCTAAATCCAAAACATCTGAAGCCACGTTTGCATTCCATCAGTCAGCACAGGAGTTTTTCTGGCTATTCCAGCACAGTCACTAAGAATACTCACGTGAGCAGGATAAGCTGTTGATTGGCAGGAGAACCTGTGAGGGGGCTGAAAGCTACAGCCACCCCAGTGCTCTGCTTTGCCAGCATTATCAGTCAAAATGGAAAATTCTTAGACACTCTGCTTAGTGTTGAGCCCAGCTTCCTCTGGTAAGAATGACTCTGCAGGAAGCTCTGAGTATGTTTGGCTGAGCCTATGCTCTCTGTGGGGCCTGAAGTTGATAAACAGCTTGGTACTTTCCAAACCCCTTCCTGCATTTCTAAGCCAGCACACAGCACTGGGTGGGATCTGTCTGTCAGTGTAGTGAAGGACAGGGCGCTATTCACTGTAGATTTAGTGCTCCCAACACCCTCACCTTTAACAGGCTCTGTGTTATTCTCTGTACAATACCTGCCCTGGGTTTGGACAGACAAACAATCAGACAGACAGCAGGGCTGGAAATAAGACACTCTTTGCATAGCATTTTTGTCAATGAACTTTACTCGACACACCATGAGCTTCTTGCCCGCACACTGTGAGATAATAAATCCTGGCAAGGATCACTGTGCTATGCAATGGGAGTCTTATTGCAGACATTACTGTTAGCCCCTGGACCAGTAGCCTATATTGTATAATGCACAGCAAGACCATCTCCATATAAGAGTCTTTGTTCCATCTGTTGCAGTAGCTATACAGTTTCTCATATATTGCTGATCTGAAGTCAGCAATGGGCTTGTGTTTTCACTTCCTGGCTAATTAAGTAAGTTTTTTTTTTCTCCGCTAATATATTGTATGATTTATTTAAAACAAATACTTGGCTAGGACTTCTTTTAGTGTGAGCAGGTTTCCATTTCTTCTTGCACCAGCATCATATTTATTTGTTGTAAAGTGTGTTTTTAATAGTTCTGTTGCAAATATTCGAACAAAAATGGACCCCCAGAACACCTGACATCCGGAAGTACATCCCTCGCCCTGATTTTAGCAGTCTGGCCGTCGTGGACTGGGAGAGCTGGCGCCCCCTGTGGGTGCGTAACTGGAACTTGAAGACGGTGAACTGGGAGAGCTTGAGGATGTTCCAGGAGGCTGGGCAATCTTTCATGGAGGGGACCCTCAAGCTCGGCCTCAGCCTGAGACCTGGCGGCTTGTGGGGCTTCTATGGCTTCCCAGCCTACTACAGCTACCAGTACAAGAACTCTACTGAAAAACTACACAGGACGCTGCCCCCAGCTGGAGGTGAAGTGCAATGACGAGCTGGGCTGGCTGTGGAGTGCCAGCTCAGCCCTGTACCCCAGTATCTACCTGGATTCTGACCTGCATGTCAAGGCTGACTGCGCCCACATTGTTTACACCTACACTTTGAAATTCCTCACACAGGTAAAGGGAATGGCGTAGTTAATATAAACTCCTCATGTTAATGAGATGTTAGTGGACATCCTCAAGTTCAATAATTGATTAGACTTTAGATATATCATTTTTGGATGTATAGTAACTCTTTGGAATTATATTATTGCTGTATTGTTTTTATATTGTATAGATTATGGACTATTTAGGTCTTTCTTTGTATTAGTTCTTGCACTATTGAGATGTACCAGTGCTGACCCTGCAGGCACAAGGTTGTGTCCAGTTTCAGGGCTGCAGGGCCATTCCACTCCAGGGTTAAACAGGATACTTCATTATTTCAGCGTCTGAGGAGGTTTAATTGGTTCAAGTAAACAATTTAGAACAGGGCTGGAACAAAGATCAGTAGTGGAAAGGCAAACTTGCCACATCTGACCCAGGCTAAACTGTGAACATCACCAGATTGATCGTTATGCAGGAGGAGTTGATTCACACTATTGGCGAGAGTGCCGCTCTGGGAGCAGCTGGAGTAGTGCTGTGGGGAGATGCGCACTACGCACAGTCACAGGTAACCTGCACTCTGAGACACAAGCTTCACGACTTGGTTTACTGGAGAATCACTTGGGCACAGCTTTTCCCAGTCATCTCCTTCAGCAGACCTTTTAGAAGTACCAAAAACAATGGATTCATGTTCTGTACGTGAAACACAGATTTGCAGTGTTAGCATTAGCACAATCAGTACAGGATTGCAGAATGTCCAAAATCTTAATATTCCTATTTCACTTTGAATCTGACAAGAGATGGTTACTGTCGGCTCCCAATAAATGATACCTAGAAGAAAGTCTTCGGGTCCCGACCATACCCCTCAGCGCACGCTGTGTCAGTGTGTGCAACTATTCTGCAGCCCTTTCGGGGGTTTCAGTCATTTACAGTATGAAGAGAACATTTTATATTGGCACTATGGAGTTGTGACTGTGGAGCGTTTCACATTGCGTGAGATGTGTATAGCATAGAGGTTTAGTAACACGCTTGTTTAGATCGCAGTGTGGGAAGCAGTGATGATGTTGCTAAAGATGTTTACGTGTCTGCATTTACTTACATCCTTAATATGTTTTTTTTTTTGTTTGTTTTGCAAATAGATTAAATAAAAATAGCTTTTAATTGTACTTCACATGCAAATTGCAGCGTAGCTGACTGGTGATTAGTTTAGAGTTGCGGTTAACGTTTAGGTAGTGCTCAAAATGAGCTAGGTGTTTATTTTTGTTTATTTGATTGTTTATTACACATAGCGAGTCAGCTCTTTAAAACTTCAGGTCTGTGTGTCTGGATTTGTATTGAAAGGGGCAAACAACCGACTGTGAGCGCCGGCCAGTTTAATATATATATATATATATATATATATATATATATATATATATATATATATATATATATATATATATATATATATATATACACACACACACACACACACACACACACACTACAGTTCAGCACACATTAACCGTTGCAATACTTCAATCTGAAGCCTTTCTTAATAACACAAGATGACTATAAAGTCACAGGGTTGGGATGTATATTAATAAAACCAAGGGTCATAAGTATAAACACAATATCGTAAAAAGGTAGTGTAATTATTTACTACGGCAATCTGTTGTGTGAAAGTATTTTATTAATATTGCTTTTGAAAGAAAGTGTGACAAGCAGGCAAGAACACAATAAACACCTGGGTGCCTGGGCTCCATGCAAGACATGTACTGCCTGCGCTTAAAATGCCCCTTCCTGGACCAAGGTGCTGTGAGTGCTTCTTTAAAAGGAATCCACACGGGTGCACGCAGCCTGTGGGAGCTGGAGCGGTGCACACAGGCGTGGTCACAATGAAAAGGTGTACTAAACTGTAGCCCTTTTACAAAAATGGCACAATGTGTTGGGTCAGTTTTTGGAGAAATATCCCACAACAGTTTTACAAGACCACCAGCTCCTATCAAGATATTCTGCCCAAAAACAAACAAGCAAAAAAAACAGCCCTGCACTGGATGCTAATATTTTTTTTTAAATGTTTACAATGCCTTTACTTTTTTATTGCGCGTTTCATTGCATTAATTGAATCGTAAGTTTGTAACCATAGACGGTCACTACTTCACTGAAACTACAGCAGTACTGCACCGGACTTCAGGAGCGAGAAATCAGACGTCATTGATTTAAGGTGTTCACTTAAAGACACCGATTGGTCGATCACTCTCCGTGTAGACACGGTGTGAAGCGTGGAAAGAGCTTCCCAGATTCGTGACAACTGAAAATACACGAGCAGACTCCTGCAAGCGAAGTGCAGGGCAGTCAGTATTCAGAGTGGGAAGAGATTCAGAGGGTTGGGTTCTCTTCAAAAACACCAGCAGAGCCACACCGTAGAAAACCTCGGGTCTCTCGGAGCGGACTGTGAGACCTTCTCATCCTCATAGACCCATCAAGGGACCAAAACACACACACTTCAGACAGTGAGGGGATGAGTATGAAACACTGAAACTGCATCTTCATTCTCAAAGGCGTGTCTCAATACACACTTCAGACAGGCAACAGTGAGTACTAACAGTGAAACTGTCCTGCCTTCGCACAGACCTGCCAAGGTGCTAGGACACACACTCAGCCACAACAAACTAGAGGCACAGCGATGGGATGGATCAGGATTCATATTAACTGTAACTGCTTCACATTCTCACAGACCAGTGTTATGAACTCACTTCTGATCCACAGACAGAATGATTTCTCTGTCTCACGGATGAACTGACAGATATAGTGCACTGACGTGACAGGTCCATTTTATCGACACACGTCGGCAGCGTCGGTAGAGAACCACAGTTGAAACGGCTTAATGTGTTTTTATTGGTTATTTCGAAATCGCATCTTTTAAAATATTATCGCTAATAAAACAATACGTCACAAGAAACAGTAAAATATAATATTTGTAAAATATGGCTGTAGATACCTGTACTGCAATTTTTTTAAATAATCAAAAGTACGTTTTTAAACATGGCGCATGGTGGACAGCCACAGCCTATATGCAAATTAGATATTGCTTTTTTTCAGTTTGATTCGCTAACTTTAGATCGCCAATCAGGTAGCTTGTTTTATCCAATCAGATTGTGGGCAGGTTGGGTTACGTGTTTTGATTATATATAAACAGCAGTTCTACTAAATGGCCACACGATGGCAGCATTGTATAAGAAATGAAAGCTAAAGCCTGGGCCGTCTACTTCACTACCTGCACTACCCATTGTAAACAGCAGAGGGCACCGCAACCGCACCGAATTAATGAGGTCCACCTGGGGCGTGTTGTGTGAAACCAATGTATTTAATGTTAGTTTGCTGAACAACAAAGCCAAGCTTTTGCTACTGTTTTGAGAATATTACGACACAGAGCTCGTAAAACAGGTGAATGCACCCCGTTTACTTCTTTATTATTCCGTGCAGTCCACATTGGTAGTGACAAATGACCGGCCGTACCCGCTTGTGGTGTTTTTCACTTGTGTGTCATGGGTCGGTTTGTTACTGTTTGCTGAGCGTCAGTATAGCGTTGCTGTAGTACAGTGTGTCAGTGTAGTGTTGCTCTAGTAGAGTGTGTCGTGTAGTGTTGCTCTAGTAGAGTGTGTCAGTGTAGTGTTGCTGTAGTAGTGTGTCAGTGTAGTGTTGCTCTAGTAGTGTGTCAGTGTAGTGTTGCTCTAGTAGTTTGTCAGTGTAGTGTTGCTGTAGTAGTTTGTCAGTGTAGTGTTGCTCTAGTAGTGTGTCAGTGTAGTGTTGCTCTAGTAGAGTGTGTCAGTGTAGTGTTGCTCTAGTAGAGTTTGTCAGTGTAGTGTTGCTGTAGTACAGTGTGTCAGTGTAGTGTTGCTCTAGTAGTGTGTCAGTGTAGTGTTGCTCTAGTAGTGTGTCTGTAGTGTTTGTCTAGTAGTTTGTCAGTGTAGTGTTTGTCTAGTAGTTTGTCAGTGTAGTGTTGCTCTAGTAGTTTGTCAGTGTAGCGTTGCTGTAGTAGTGTGTCAGTGTAGTGTTGCTCTAGTAGTGTGTCAGTGTAGCGTTGCTCTAGTAGTGTGTCAGTGTAGTGTTGCTCTAGTAGTGTGTCTGTAGTGTTGCTCTAGTAGTTTGTCAGTGTAGTGTTTGTCTAGTAGTTTGTCAGTGTAGCGTTGCTGTAGTAGTGTGTCAGTGTAGCGTTGCTCTAGTAGTTTGTCAGTGTAGCGTTGCTGTAGTAGTGTGTCAGTGTAGTGTTTGTCTAGTAGTTTGTCAATGTAGTGTTGCTCTAGTAGTGTGTCAGTGTAGCGTTGCTCTAGCAGTGTGTCAGTGTATTGTTTGTCTAGTAGTGTTGCTGTAGTAGTTTGTCAGTGTAGCGTTGCTGTAGTAGTTTGTCAGTGTAGCGTTGCTGTAGTAGTGTGTCAGTGTAGCGTTGCTGTAGTAGTGTGTCAGTGTAGTGTTGGTCTAGTAGTGTGTCAGTGTAGTGTTGCTGTAGTAGTTTGTCAGTGTAGCGTTGCTGTAGTAGTTTGTCAGTGTAGCGTTGCTGTAGTAGTTTGTCAGTGTAGTGTTGCTGTAGTAGTGTGTCAGTGTAGCGTTGCTGTAGTAGTGTGTCAGTGTAGTGTTGCTCTAGTAGTGTGTCAGTGTCATAGTCATGTCGTGGTTTAAAGTCCAGTGAACTGTCCAAATATGATATCTATTTATTAACTAAAAAAATAAAAAATAACAATCAGTGTCATTGCACATAAACTGCATTATGTTGTTGTTGTTATTGTGTTTTTTAATTATTCTTTTGATTCATATATATATATATATATATATATATATATATATATATATATATATATATATATATTATATATGAATGATAGACTTATCCTCTTGTTTATTAAAAACCAAAATATATCTCTTGTAAAACTACCATTAGTGCTTAGGAAATATCTGCTTGATTATTTCTGATTGTGAAGAATGAATAGTTCTTTCCAAATGTGTTTGTGAATATTTGGTAAGCCTGCCATCACTACAGGCACGCAGGTTGCCTCGACTGAACATAACTTAGTTTCCCCAACTCTTATTACTACTTCTCTGAATCTTCTTTATCCAAGATTTCTGAGGTTGTGCAGATGACATCTGTGGGTGCTGGGGTCTGTATTATTAGTGGGTTTGGATAAAGGTGTGTTTCAATTGTTCCTTGATAGTTTGACTAGTATTAATAATACTCATTGCCTTCTGTGTTGGCATGATCATGTCATTATTTCAGTTCAGCTGGCAGCCAGCAGAGGCACAGCATAGACCGCGTTGAAGAAATGATTCACTTGTTTTAAATGAGTTTGCCAACCATACCAGCTTGTAGCCGTAACCCTTTTCTTCTTTTTTTAAATGAATGTGCTGTACAATGTTGTCTTGCTAGATTTGATATTATTTAATAGCATTAGTCAGGGTTGCTGCAGCAGGCTGTGCATTGCAGGGTTTAGAATGAGCTGGTAAACACACCCTGTTGATAATGATGTGAGGCTGGGAAGGTTATGTGCTGGTATTTGGTATGTGCTGAATGTGCTGGTACTGGATATGTGCTTGGTGTGTGTGTTTAGGTACATATTCATTATTGTGGTACTGTAGGGATTAGCTTGAGTTAATTGCATGGTTTATTTCCCCAGGTTACTATAAATCTAGTAGCTATGTGGGGTTTGTTGATGTTCATTATTTGATCAGTTTTTATGTTTGATAAGTTTCCTCATCAAGTTGCAGCCTTTGGAACTGTCACCTATTGATAATTCAGCATTGTGCATTGCAACCCCATTGAACATATTTGTGTGTTGTCATTGCTTACCCTATTAACTTGTTCACTAACTTCTCATTATTGCTCTCATTTAGTTATTACTGCATGTTATACTAAATGTCTTCTCTATTGAAGTTTGTCATGACCTGTCACTTGAAATGTATTTATTCCCCGCCTCTAAGTGAGGCTCCTCCCACCTACTTGTATTGACATGCCCCTCTACACACTTGTGCTCCTCCCCTTTGTCTCTCCATTCTAGAACACTGAAATGCAGAATGCTAGGGGCCTGTATTCCAGCTTTAGCTAACACCTGCTAACACTGGATCTATGGAATAGTGCTGATATTTTTTCCATTATATTTTTGGTTGGCAAATCATGTTATAAGCTTTGTGAAAATCTTTGTAAAAAATGACTTTGCAATGTGTGCTTTTGTCTGCCATGTCTCAGTGATTTTGAATAAAAACCCATTTCACTGTCTGCGTGATGCAAGTGTCATTCTTATTGCTGCTTGTAGTTGCTTACTTGTTTCCAAGTGTCTGAGTGTAGGAGCCTACCGATACTAACCCTTGGGACCTTCTGGAGTTGAGAATCGTGGATCTTATCTCAAAACCCAGGTATGTCAGTGGTCTTAACAATATAAAGAGGTTGATATAAGATTTTCTATGCAGTGTTGGTGTCTTATGTGGAGCCTAGTGGTGCAGTGAGATAATTCACTACCATGCTGTGTTGTTCTTTCTTGCAGGACTTAGTTTGGATCAAGTGGACTGTCTTCCTATATTTTTGAAGACAGTTAATTTACGTTATAGGCAATGCAAAAGCAAGCTGTTCCACGAAAGAGATGGTACAGTGCTGTTCTCCATGGAGGACTGTGTTGAAATCCACTTGTCCTTCCTTTATTTTCAAACAATAATTCACATGTGTACTGTGTGGTTTGTACGGAGTTCAAATCGTTAATTCCTTGCTTGTTTCAAAGACTTTGTTCATTAACCTTAAAGTCAATGAAAAGGCAGACTCTTCCATGGAAGTGAGATGGCACAGTGAGCTAATTCACTAGCATGCTGTGTTGTTCTTTTTGAGGTAATGGCTTTGAATTGAGTTCCTTTTTTCCTTGTTTCAAAGAATTGGTTAAGAAGTCCATATACTCAATGAAAAAGCAGGCTCTTCCACTCAAGTGAGGTGACACAGTGGACTCATTCACCAGCATGCTGTGCTGTTCATTTTGGGGTATTGGTTCGAATCCAGCAAATTCCTTAATTTTAAAAAATTGGTGAATTGACCTTATATTCAGAGTGAAACAAATATTTCCTGCGGGAGCTGGTGGTGCAGTGGGCTAAGCCCTTGCTCTTCTCTCCCTGAAGATAACAGTTCAAATCCAGCTCTGGGTAAGTTCCTCTGGTGAGTAATAAAATTGTGGGTTATAAGTAATGATGTTGGTTGTGTTTCCACAGATGGAGGAGCCAGCAGAGGATAGAAAGGGGGGGGTCTGGCCCCCCCCCACCTGGGAGGAGTGTCAGGTTGGGGTGTTGTCACCTGAGTGAAGAGAAATGTGGTTCAGTTACTTGAACTTTTATCCAAGATTCTTGATATGTGTGGTCTTAATTCTTATTGACATTTAGTGGTTTAAAGAGACCACACATTAAGTAACTAAACCACAATTCTCTCTGGTAACAACACCCCAGCCTGGCACTCTCCTCCCAGGTGGGGGGGGCCAGACCCCCCCCTTTCTATCCTCACTGGCTCAGGGCAGGTCTGCATCTCCTCCACCATCTGTGGAAACACAACCAACATCCTTACTTACAACCAACAATCATATTACTCACCACAGGAACTTACCCAGAGCTGGACTTGAACTGCTGTCTTCAGGGAGAGAAAGCCATGGGCTTAGCCCACTGCACCACCAGCTCCCACAGGAAAGTGCTCTTTCACACCGAATATAAGATCAATTAACCGATTTTCTGAAAACAGGAAGGAATCTGCTGGATTCGAACCCAGTACCCCAAAAAGGAACAGCACATCCTGCTGGTGGATTAATCCACTGTGCCACCTCACTTCAGTGAAAGAACCAGCTTTTTCATTGAATATATAAGAAATTAAAACATTTTTTGGAAAAGGAACAGCTGGGTTTGAACCCAGACCCTCAAGGTGGAACAGATCACATTAGCAAATTAGCCCACTGTGCCATCTCACTTCCATGGAAAAGGCTTCTTTATCATTGTCTATATAAGACATGATCCAGTTCTTTGAAAGGAAGGAACATTTCAAACGAACGTCCAATAAATCTTCGACTACGTAATGTTAATTAGAAGGTAGTGCATGATTTGAGCTGCATTTCTCCTCACCGGAATTGATGACCACAAAGACTTTATTTTTCTTTTAATGTAAAAATCAAATGCTTCTTATCAACAGTGCTTCAACATTTAACAGAGATGTATCATAACCCCCTTTATATTCACAGCCTCTCTAAAAAGCAGCTTCCTAGAATCTACCAATGAGACTCCTCAAAGTTCGGCAATGGAGAACAAGCGCTGAAAATGTAGACTTGTGCAGGGTATAGCATGTTGCCCCCCCCCCCCCCTTTTTAGTTTAAGAATTGTTTATTTAATTAAAAAAAATGACACAAGTCATTGCCCCCCCCCCCCCCCCCCCCCCCCCCCCTGAACCCCCCCCCCCCCCCCCCCCCCCCCCCCCCCCCCCCCCCCCCCCCCCCCTGAAATGTTCCTTTACAATACAGAACACACTGCAATACACATCAATACGAACCAGAACTGCATGAGTAACGTCTTCCTCCACAAAGCTATACACGACTGGCAAACAGACACCGAACAATCAAACACAGAATCCATTCTCACATTTTATTTCAGTCTGATGAATTCTATGATACATACATCCCCCCCGAAAAATAAGTGAACAGAACTCTTGCATAGCTAAAGATAATCTAAGGCTTCTATTAGTAGTTATTATAATCTGATAGATGACCTGGTGAAATATACATGTAGCCCTCATGGGGTCAGCCAACAGCCTTAGGATGAGCAAGAAAAGCAAAACAACAAAAATATTAAACTTATAAACCCTTTACAAATAATTTGAAACAGTTCAAACAAGTTTTCAATACTGTCCCTTGATATTCAGGTCAGGATTTTATAACTGCAGCTTTTACTCTCCAGTATTCCTCATTGATGTGGTTACAAGCAACTGAGTTTTTACATGTGAAAAAACAGAGACGTGCAATAAAGGGAACACACGTGATGCCATTATTATCGTCTCAGTCTAATCTGCCATGATTTACATCAAAACAGTGTGAAGTTTTGATTCAATTGAAATTATTCAACCGTGTGCTTGTTTTGTTGCATGCATGCATTTCTATTTGTTTGTTTCGTGTGACATCTAGAGATAATTCTCCAGTTATCATTAATTGTTAAATGTAGACTGTCCTACAATAACATATTAAAATGGGCAAATTGCATACTGAATGGGTCTGGTAGGGTGGGGGGTAGGATGTCTATTGTACCATCAGTCATGTTGTGTACATACACGTGCAGTTTATATTTTAAATTTAGCATTCTGATTTTCTGATTGTATTTTAAGGTCACTAACGCCACTGACCAATTCCCTTCAAGTTGATAACATCCTTCACATTCCCAGCACTACCGCACCCTGAGAGAGACGCTGCAGCGTACTATTTAAACAGCAGCTTGTAGCTCTACAGACTGGCAGACCTACAGATGAGAAAGGGGTTCAGTAATAAGGCTTCAGTGCTGTCAGTATAAACTGCTCAAATCTCTAATATGTGTGACAATCGCTCCTACACAGTGGCGTCTGTTGGCTTGAGGTTGTGTACTTAAACAAGTTGACACCTTTTTAAAAAAAAAATGTTTTTATTTAAAAAGGGAGGCCATTGCTTGCTTGTCGTAGTCTAAACTGGCTGTTGGTCTGAAAATGTAATCTATACTAAAAACTGATCTCACAAGTACCGATTACTGCACCCAAGAAAAAAAATGTAAATAATGTGGACATTTGTTACGTTAACACCACAACTTAAAAATAAAAATCCCCTGTAGAAAAAAAGCAAACTTTATCCTTTTGACTAAGCGCAGATGTACACCATTTCATATGCAGAGAGTTAAAATTAGTATTTACTGGGAAGTACATTTCAAGTGAATCTCTGGGCAGGGCTACTGGCACGAATTTAGAAATTTCCACTTGCAAAACAATAATAAAAAGGCTTCTTCTCATTTGCTGCATTGAAAGAGACATTCAGATCCCAGCCTGTTGGGGTAATCCTGGGATATATGTGACCTTTTAATGCAATCTTAACACGCTGAAACACACAAGCATGTTGCACCACAGGGCGATGCTGACTCCATGGAAGAACAACTGAGCCGGAACTGGTCCGGAGTCTCTGGAACAGAAAGATCGGATTGTTCTAGCAAAGCTTTCCAATTGGGGGAGTGGGTCAAGGAAAATATTCCAGGCTCTTTGTTTTGTGCACAAAGAAACAACGCTATCGACGGTGATAAACTTGCAAAAAAAAAAAAAAAAGTCATCAATTCACAGACTTTGCATAAAACCCAAATGTTTAGCAATTAATTTTTTGTTAATTCTAATTTTCCAAATTGCAAATACATGGTAGCCTGGAAAAACTTCTTCAAACCAGGGAACAGTTGATGAGGAATACAGGGCTTCAGCATAAGCTGTGAAATTTAGCCTCTCGTTACAGGTTACATTCAGTGAGATGGAACAATGCATTTGATTTCCAGTCTCTGTCTTTCATTATAAAGAAAGAGTGGGCTGTTGTTCCTGTACAACATGCTGCAGCAGCAAACAGCTAATTTCCCGAATCCTTCCTAACAAACAATTTTTCCCAGAACATTGCCCTGTCCTAGGCTCATAAATAAAGGCTGAAATGAAATACATTCTTGAGTTTAGAGAAATACTCCCTCCAGGCAAGGGCCTGGAAATCAGACCCCCCCCCAGACCTATTTATTTACAGATGATGATCCAACCCCCCTGCCAACCCACTTACTGGTACACCCTTTCCCCTCCCTGCCCTGTATTTTCACTGCGTCTAACACATCATTTTGATCTTCTCTCCACCTTACATTTCATGATGACCCCATTAATAATAATAATAATAATAATAATAATAATAATAATAATAATAATACTGCAACAATTAGGCTACAGTGCCCCCCGCCCCCCCATTTCAGTAGGCTGCTCTAATAAACAGGGTGCAGTTTAACCATGCTCTTGCCTGCCACCTGCTGGAGGAATGGAAACAGTTCAAGCACATGACGAGCACAGGTATGTGTTTAACCTGTCCGATCACGGAGTGCCAGATGGGGAAGGGGGGCATGTTCTCTATCCCCAACCACAGGTTCAGTCTGTGGAGTCCTAGCACAGGACTCAGTCCGGAAGCATCAAATTCTACATTTCCACAGTTTAAAAGATCTGTTCTCTCTTTATTTTTCTCCTACATAGTGTACATACAGCATTAGGATTTGTATTCGCCAAACTTCCCATGTTGCCTGACAGCTAGAGTCTCTGCACCCACCTCCAGCCTTCCCCTATCAATCCCGCAGTGGATAGCTCTCGCCAGGGTTCGACAGAAAGCAGATCCTCCACAAATCAGCTTGGACTGGCTTGATAATCCTGATCCTTTTCGTTGTGTGTAGGTTAGAGGGGGTTTGTAATGAGTGGTGTGGCCGGGGGGAGCCATAAGGCATAGTTCTGTTAAAAAAACACAAAAAAAAAAAAAAAAAAAAAAAAAAAAAAAAAAAAAAAACCACACACACAAGCTCTCCTCTCCCTTCCTCTTCATCTCACTGTCCCGTCACCTCGATCACATCGTCGTCCGAGCCACAGCTGTCACTCTCCAAGAGAATCCGAGGCTCCGTCTGGGGAGGGAAGCCAGGCAGGTAGCCTGACCCGGCCGGTCCCGGAGTGGCTGGAAGGCCGCCTGGCAGCAGGTGGCTAGACGGGTAAGGCGCATACATCCTGGGCTCCGGCATGAGGGACTGGCCATAGGGGAGCGGGAAGCCCGGGAGCATCCCGCCCAGGCTGGGGCTGAGCATAAAGGGGGACACGGAGGCCGAGACAGCAGCGGAGGAGGACGATGAGCTGGGGGCGCTCGCTCCCCCGAGGCTGAAGGGGTCCGCAAACATCAACCGGGGGTCCCCCATCTGCCCGTGGGCTTGGAAGTAAGGGGACCCCGGGCCCATGAACATGGGGTGTCCCATCTGGGCTAGTAAGGGGTTGGTGAGTGCAGGGTTCAGGCCCATGGGTGGAAGGTTGTAACCGCCAGTGAGCGAGTAGCCCTGCAGAGGCACTGAAGTCCTTTTGCTCGGCTGCTGCTGCTTGCGTGCCGACTGCTCGTCGCACGCAGGGGTGGACGATTTGCGCTTGCTGCCCCGCAGGTCCAGGGCTTCCGCTGCCCCTCCCTCGCCCCTGCTATTCCTCCTGCTGCTGCTGCTTTCTGCTGGCTGGCTGGAAGCGGGGGTGATTAGGCTGGGCCCTGGTTTCAAGCCATGCATCACCAGCAGCTGTTCTGCCGAGAGACCTTGTGCACTGCTGCTGCCGTTGCTGCTTCCCTGCATCTCTGTGGTCGACTCAGGTTTGTCTCCGGTCTCTCGCATGGCCGCCAGAGCTGCATACTGTTGCAGCTCGCTGATGATCTCTGGGCTGTCTGGAGACAGAGGCCTGGTCAGGCTGTCTGGGGTCAGATGCTTCCTCTTTGAGTCAGGAGACGCTGAGCCATTGCTCCCATTGATGGTGGATTCCAGAGCTGGAATTTGAGTACCTGAGGAAGAAGCGACACTTGTTTATAAATGACAGGCAGAGCAAGTAACAGCACTTGTCTATCTGAACGCAGGTGTTTCAGCAGATTACAACCACATTTGGTGCTAAACACAGAAGTAATCAATCAGATTGAAGCAAAACATCTGAAATAAGGTGAATATCCATTATTTACTTACCTCCCTTTTGTGACACACCTAGTAAGAGAATGTGTGTATACTATATACGATTCCTATTTCACCAGTTTCAGTTTCACCCATTCCAGGTTTTACTACAAGCTTGATCCATCAGTTTATAGGTAACAAGCTCAGGTGTGTCTTACTAAACTCACAGTAAAACCAGGAATGAATCAAACTCCTATGCAACGGGAGTCTTATTTCCATCCCTGCTATGCACTGTACATATTCAAATAAACAAGCCAGACTACAATAATGGAAAACATAAGCACGATTGTTTTCTTCCCCTCGACACTGGACCTTCCTTTCTATTTTCTCTCCGAGAATGTAGTCTACAGTAACATACACCACACCCCCCCACCTAAAGAGGCGTCGCTGTTTTCCTGCCCCTGCCTGGACTTTCTTGCCGCTCGAACAGCAAAGATCCTCCCATCGCTCGTGCGGATGTAGGTCCCTGTGGGAGGGAAAAGAAATACACATGCGGAGTGCACACCAAGGCTTTGAGATCCATTTTCAAATATAATACACACAACGCAATTAGGTGCCAGTCAGTGCTGTTTTATTAAATATCTGCTTACTCCAAAATGGAAGAATAAAATATAAGCAGAGCCAAAAGATCTCTGGCAGTGATACTATGGCAGCAGTATTTTAAAGACTACAACTAACCAATGAATAAAGTGAAGTACAAAATGTGCGTAATTGCTGCATGATTTTATTCCATGCTTTAGGTGCACTGGGTCACTATTTATAAATAATCTGTTTTTCAGTCTCTTGCATGTAGGTACTGGTGTGCTGATACTGCAGTAAGCCCATTATAGTGTATTTTACATGTGCTTACAAAGCACGAGGCGGAGTCAATTTAAGAGCCCTAATAAAGGGAATTGTCTCATACTATATTTACCTTTTGTTCCTCTGATAACATGGATACTCTCTCCAGCACTGATCCGAGCTTGAACATCAGTTGAGCTGTTAGTTCCTGGAATAACAATATCTAACACAGATTTAAATGGGATTATTCTAAAAACAACCATGGTAAAATTGCAAATGAATAAATGTTAAAATGTGCCTCAGCTATCGTTTCTGTGCTTTCAAAATAAATCACAGATCTAGTGAGTTCACAGTAAAAAAAAAAAAAAAAAAAAAACACAATGGAAAGGGTCAAACTGCTATGCAGTGGGAGCGTTATTTCAATCTCTAATGAGAAAAAAGACTGCAGTTTGAGGCATTCCAGGTTTACTACAAAAGCAGAGGTGTGCCTTCCTGATCTCACAGTAAACCCTGGAATATTTCAGGGTTTCAGCAATGCGCCAGCCCCTCACGCTGCTGCTCCTGCCTCTACCTGTGGTGGTGACGATCTTCTGCACAAGCACACCGGCTTGCTGCAGGAAGTTGACGGGGAAGTTGAGCGCTGAGCTGGTCCCGGCGATAGAGGAGCTCTCCCCCATGGGAACCTGCCGAGGCATCATGGGAATGGGAGTGGACTGGACCGGCCGGACACTGGCTACTGGCTTCTCATCCAGCCGAGGAGGGGGCCGCCTGGAGAGAAGGCAAGCTGTCAGTTTCAGTTACAAAATGTTTCAATTGTAGGATTAAACACGTGGAAATGTTTAAAAACATGAGCATACTTATTAACACAAGAAGCCCTCTGCCCCTTTTTATAAATGACTACAACATGTATTTGAGTAGAAGACTGCATGTGTACAGTTGTGTTAGCAAAGCATTGGGAAGAATACGGAACATGAAATACATTTCTCCACATTTTACACTTAGTATTTACATAGTTATAAGGCTGGATGCCAGAGTGGCTAACTGTAGCCTGTGCTAGTGTGCCCTCACAAATCACAAGCACTCATTTGAAAAGCACCTACCAGTTTCTCTGGCTGAAAGCGGGGATGTTGGTGAGACTCTGGTCACTGGCAGGGTAGTAGTGGGCGTAGGACGGGCGGGTGTAGGGCACACACGCCCGCTTTTCATCCTCGTAGCTTTTCTTTGCTGCCTTCTTCTCTGCCTTGGTGAGCTTCTGCTCCTTGCGATCCACCAGCAGAGACTCATGCTGGAAGGGTTGCTGTGAGGGAGGGGAAGGAAATCAATCACTGGCCACATGAGAGGGTAAAAACCAATATAGCCAGCCTCACTGGTATCTTCACAGTTACAGCCGACGGAACCTTTGACTGCTTCATTCACAACACAAATAAATCGGACAACAATGTTTTTTTATTTTATCGACTTGGGCAACAACCTTAAAACCACTAAGAGGTCTTTAGCTTATGACAGCACGTGCATCGCTGGTGTGTTCTTTCTTAAGTAATGCAAGTTTAAAAATATGGATGATGCAGGAGATGGGAGATGGGTGGCACCACTACCCATTGTCAGGATATACCTGGGAGGGGCGCCCCTCTTTACCTTGGTGATTAAGTGGGGGTACAGGGTGTAGGCTCCATGCAGGATCCTCTCCAGGTGCTCGCTGGGTTCCAGGTGGACCTTGGCTGGGGCTGGCTCCTCCTCCACAAAGTGTAGCAGGGACTCCACCTCCCGTCGGGTGAAGTTCATCACAGGGTTCAGGTCATCCACCACTCTGTCTGTGTGGAGGAGGGGGGGGATCACATTAAACTGGTTGCATATTCATTTGTAATTGTTTCAGTAATTCAAGTGCCTTTTAGGACTGAGAGCATTCTTGAAGGAGGTTCGACTGACAATGGCACAAGATGAAGGCTGCTAAGCGGGCGAATTTACAATTACGGGTACACATTTTAAAATAAAAAAATCAGGATGTCTTGAGTTTGTACCAACTATAAAGACCCCAAGCCGTGTCCTTCTCCTGGGTGGGTTCTTTTCTCCACACTCCAGTGTGAGATTCTCCAATAAAAAATACAATTAAAAAAGTATTTATCTGAATCACTGTTTGGATACCTGACATGCCCTGCTTGGAGATCTGCCGGTCGTAGATCTTCTTCTCCAGGGTGTAGTCAGACACCAGGCGGTAGATGTGGCAGGGCTTCTTCTGCCCGTACCGGTAGACCCGGCACACAGCCTGGGCATCGTGACACGGGTTCCAGGAGGCGTCGAACACCACCACCCGATTAGCGCCCACCAAGTTCACGCCAAGGCACCCCGCCCTGGTGAGGCACAATCAATCGTCAAGAGATCTGAAGACCTAACTAAAAACTGAGTCTAGTTTCTACTGTTCCCATGGTTGGAGGTTTTGAGGAGACTTACCGCGTGGACAGCAGGAAGAGCCAGGCTTTGTCATTCTGCGTGTCATTGAACAGGTTTATCAACCGCTCCCTTTCTGAAGACGAGGTGCTGCCATCCAACCCTGTGGAAATAATATCAAACCGTACGATTCGAGACAACAGAAGGACAGTAGAATGCTACAATTTGATAAGCAACACCATTATACAGACTTTCTCTGGCCAGTGACTTGATGATAAACTGACGATTCACAGTGGCTGAGTAAAATCAAATAAAAAGCTCACCTCCCTTCTCCTCACATACAGTACTATCAAATGGACTCAAAACATTTGTGAACAACGCAAGGGCCGACAAGAAAAGCAAAAAACAGGACAAATTGGGTAACTGTGGAAAATGTCCATAAATGTACAGCAGGTGGCACTGTTATACAGCAAAACAAAACAATCTGGAGACAGATACTGGATTCCCATTCCTGCGTGTTTACTGATAACAGGAAGCTAGCTGCAGCATGCATGAGTTACATGAGAACTGTACATGTTGCTGAAAAAGAGTTTATTTGCAGAATCAAGTTTTCCACTATAGGGGCCGCTAGACATAAAATCCGTGTCAGTGACTATCCGCCCAGTGCTTTGCAAGCACATGCAATATACAGGCTACACGTTATAGGAGAGCTGCTCTGCACTTACTATAGTAGTTGACATTTCGCACCCAGTTGCAGCCCTGCCCTTCCGTCCTCAGTGAATCTGGCATGGGCCTCTTAGCCAGAAACGCCTCAATCACAGACAATGTAGAGAGACTTTGGCTGTGCGGTTGAAAAAAAAAGACAAGCACACAATATCTACACGTTAAAAAGCAATTGGGATTAAAGGTTGTGTGTAACTATATGTGTAGACCCTTTTTTTTTTAATTGACATACAGTACAGTGATATTACAGTTCTTGGGAAGGAACTCTAATCCTATTGGGGCAGGGCTGTGTACGGTTCTGGTGTACTCTCGCTTCACCCTTACCTGAAGACAAGGACTTTATCTCCCTGGCTGATACTCTCCTCTATCAGGTGAAACAGCAGGACCATTTTGGCCGAGTTCTCCAGCAATCCCGTCTGGTAGTCCGTCATGATGTCTTTCGCCTGTAACAGACAGCAGAAGCATGGTAAGGTCACTAATTTGAGCCGACTCCCGAAAGGCGTGGCTCTGACTGGTCCTGATCTCGGACTGCGTACCCATTCGTAGGTCAGGACCTGGTTAGCCTTCTCCTGCATGGTGCCCAGGCTGATCAGGCCCAGGTTGTACTTGCTGTTGGAAGCATCTGTCCCGGCTGCAGTGCTGGGCTCCAGTTTGGGCTTTATCCCTTGGGGCTGGCAGCG
Organism: Polyodon spathula; assembly: GCF_017654505.1. Classification (NCBI taxonomy): domain Eukaryota; kingdom Metazoa; phylum Chordata; class Actinopteri; order Acipenseriformes; family Polyodontidae; genus Polyodon; species Polyodon spathula. The sequence continues at coordinate 36,664,197 of NC_054549.1, read as the reverse complement.
GTTGTTTGACGTGGTGATATCATCCAGGTCAAGGTCCTGCTCGCTGGCCAGATTCTGCTTCTGCAGGACTTCGTACAGAATGTCCGGATGGTTCCAGATCTGCAGGGGTAAAAGAGTGCAGGCATCGTTAGAGGGTTGAGTCGGGTTCCCGGGGATTGAACTGGGCTCTACTTGTGAATGTATGTGAGTTCTACTTATTGTCAATCAGTTACCATTTTCAGTGTTCAAGCTGCGGGACCATAAAAAAAATGAACATTCTTTGTTGCACTGCTCAAGGAGTTGAACGGGGGGGCTTGCCAGACGTACCTTGCAGCAGACACAGAATGCTTTAAGGGGGTTCAGCCCCAGCCAGCCGCTGTTGCCCGCCTCTCGGAAGCGGTCCATAAACTCGGTGTAGAGGGCCCTCTGGATCGGGGAGAGACGCACCATGATCACGTGCTCCTCCTTGGATGGGAGGTGGTTTTGCAGCACATCGTGACCCCGTCTGCAAAAAAAACAAAAACCCATGATATTCACCATCAAACTGGTACTAAATGATCTATAGTAATAAAAGCAGAGATTTCTAGTTATAAATCCTTCCACGCACATACGCATGAAATTCCAGCCATCAACACTATTAATGCATACCAAGTCAATCCAAACAAATAATGCACAAAGTCTTTTCTGGTCATAAAAAGTGGCAGATACTGTAAATCAAGAAATATCTGCGTCAACTTAATTTTGCAGATGTCTCACTGTGGACATATTTACAGCAACAAATGGTTCTGCATGTAAACTATACTGCATATAAACTGAAGTGAGTAATTATGCTAACTCCATGGCATGTATATTTTGCACATTTTTTTATATAAGCAAAAACAAATTAACATTTCTTGGCAGTAAACATTTAATGTTGACACTATTATAAATGAAAAAGTGTTGGCACTGGGTAGTGTTGAAAAGCCGCTTCAGCGTGGCTCAGGCTCACCTCTGCACGAACCCCTCCAGCAAGCTGTGCAGCACGTGGCTGCGGTACCTCATGAGCCTCCTGTCCTGGGGCGTGCTGTCCATACACTGCCCGTTGAGGATGGGCCTCTCGAACATGTTGCTGAACTCCTGCCTCGTGCCCAGGAAGTCGGGCCGCACAAAGTCCACCATGCACCAGTACTCGATGAGGTTGTTCTGCAGCGGGTAGCCCGTCAGCACCACCCTGCGCCGCGTGTAAATGCTCTTCAGGGCCTGCGAGGTGCTGGCGTGGCAGTTCTTAATGCGATGGCCCTCGTCACAGATCACCACGTCTGGGCCCGGCCTCGACAGAGCCTTCTCCATCCCTGATTGAACCAGACGGAACACAATGAAACACGGCACAATAGATCTGTGTATGCCTTATATAACAGCATAAGAGACAGAGATGGAAAGAAGACCTCCATTGCATAGCAGTTTTAGCCATTCCTGGTTTTACTAGGAGTTTAGTAAGACAGACTTGTTACCAATACACTGTGGCTAATTAAGCTTGTTGTTAAACCTGGAATGACAGAAACTGCTATGCAACATGAGTCTTATTTTCATCACTGAAATAGTACAAGTCTCCCTCTTTTACCCTCTAAGCTGGTTTCACAGACCCACAGATTAGTACTAATATTGCACTACCTCATTTTGCTTAAAGTAGTTTGCTTGGAGAGCTCCACTTACCCAAGGTTCCTGACCACTGTGTTATAACAACATGTCATTTTTCGTAATTAACATGAAAGAGATAATATCAATGTACAGATGTTTATTTATTTGGCATATTTGATTTTCTGCGAGAGGACACAGAGCCGAGCTCAGCTCTCACTTCAGTCTCTTACCTTTCAGCAGTTCCTGCTGCCTGTCCTCTTCATCCAGGTCAATGATGACGGGACCCGTGGGCTTCTTGGGTTTCTTCTTCCTCCCCGTGACAAAGCTCTTCTTGAGCGAGAGCAGCCGGTACATCTCATAGCCCATCAACAGCACGCCACCACCCGTTGACCAGTCACTGATCACCTTCGCTCGAGCTGCTGTTGTCCTGTCAAAGGAGGAGAGTTTCTAATGAGATTTCAGCACTGGACACAGTGCAAGCACAAATAACTACAACAGAAACTTCCTATTTCATCCTTTCAAGCTGTCAGGCACATTCAGCATTGCAGGGAGGGACACCCCCGACAGTATTAAGAGCAATTCCCCTTTGTTACAAATGTCTAAAAAAAAAGGACACAATGAAAAAAAAAAAAGAAAACATACACTTGAGTTCAAGTCAAATGCTGTCTTATTTATAGCAATATGTCATTAGCAACCATCAGGAATCCAGCCAGACCCCTTGCAGCAACATCAACAAGTTGCTTTTCCTCTGAGGAGGTGCCACAAGTAGGAAACTTCAATGTGCAAGATACTGGATGATTTTGAAAGGACCACTCTACTGCTGTGGAGGTTTGGCTGCACTGTAATTTGTCCTGCAGGTGGCACACTTACTTATGTTCGTCGTTGAGGATGTGGACTTTGCAAGTGCGGGGCAGGATCTCCTCTGGGTTATAGTCCTGAGGAAGGGCCTCTTGCGCTGGCAGCCACATGCTGAATTCAGCTAGCCAATTCTGCAGCGTGTTGACCTGGGATTAGAAAGAGATAAACACATGCTTTCAAAACAGACCTGAAAAAGTATTCCCATGGCACAAGTTCAGGGTCACTGTAGTAACAAAACACATTAACAATCATTATCTGAAATGATCTATGCATTTGCTGTAATACACCAATCTACTTGGTGAAAATTACTCAAAGAGAAGCATTTCAAACTGCTTTAAAATCAATTACAGTGCTCCTTCAGGACACAGTAAATTGTACATGTACTAAAAAAAATAGTCCTTTGGTAATTAATTTCTTTCGAAATGTCATGATCAGTTTTTATTTTGAAGTGAGAGAACTAAAAGGGACACTTCTATTCAAGGCAGTACTGTGAATGTCTTGGTCCTGAATGTGGGTGGCTGCAGGACTCACAGGCACGATGGCGAGCACGGTCCGAGCGGCGGTGTGGCGCAGAAGGATGTCCACGAAGGAGATGACCTGCAGGGTCTTGCCAAGGCCCATGCTGTGCGCCAGGATGCAGCCGAATCCGCTGCTGGTTTCAAAGCGCTCCAGAGACTCCACCAGGTTATCATAGAGGAAACGGATCCCACCAATCTGGGAAAGGACAGAGGGAGGGAGAGAGAGAGAGAAAGAGAGAGAGTAATTCAGAACCTTCCTCATCGGCCAAAGGGATACTATTGTGAGTGAAGCCTGAAAGCATGTCCTGAATAATGTAGCCAATTCAGTTTTTATTGAACGTTAGAGATTAGTTTCTGGAAGACTGAGTTTGAACTTGGTGTCAATCAAAAGTGAATTTAAATTAGGTTTTCTCAAATCACCTCACAATTAGATGGTGGACTAGTCTTTGTTTCAGAGACACCTGGGACTGGATAAACAAACTGCACTTGTTGAGCTTTTCTGGGGACGCTGTACAAGTGACCCTTCTCTTTTTTTTTTGCTGTTTATTCGCAACAGTTTGGAAAAGAGAAAAACAATGCCACTAAGGATTGTACAATATCAGTTCTTCACGTGCCTCCTCTGGCTGTCACTCAGAAGACGAAACTGCTTCACCTGAAAGAGGCGTATTATGAGAAACCACGTTTTCGGCTCTCGGGGAGCTGGGTGGTTGGTTACCTGATGTGGCTTGACGGCCCGTGCCAGCTGCGGGGCTAGGTAGAGGTCCTTCTCTCCCGACGGGTGGTTGATGTTGACCAGGACACGACCCTGGGTGTCACGGCGGTTGAGGGCGTCGTTGATGTGTGCCCCACTGCTCTCCTCCGAGCCTCCCACACCCCCCACCTCCTCCTCCTCATTGGTCGACTCGCTGCTGATCTGCAGGGTCTCCTCGTCCCCCGAGCTCAACTCGATCACATCTGCACAGGGGATCAAAGGTTACAGGTCAGATATACTGCACAGCGAGCCTGGCCATTCAGGTGGGAGTTACACAACCACTGCCAGTTTGTTCTACTTGAAGTGCAAAGCATGGAGGGCAGTTATATAATCACACCTAATGGGCAGTTACACAATCAGGATTACTGTTTTAAGGACCAGATGTATAAAACGGGTTAATAGTCAAGAGCTCAGTGACTGGTGACTGGCACATAACAGGGGTCAGCTGCGTCTTCAGACGAGCAGCTATACAGCTGTGTGTTCAGACAAGCAGATATACAGCTGTGGTCGAATTGTTTTATTCTGTCAACTAACATTAAAAGCCACCCTTCATAGATCACTTTTTGCTAAGGTAAGGCAAATCAATTCAACATGTCGCCGTGCTTATTAATTAATTTGTACGTAAAAGACAATACTGCAGAACAACAGGGGAATTCAGACTTTAAAATCAGGAATGTTCTGGAAACTCAGTAGCAGCAGGATTCTCCAGGTGTGTCCAAAACCAAGAGTCCCTCAGGAAGTCTTGATACTTGGCTTCTCCCAAGTTGCAGGTCAATTTGAGGTTTCGTGTCAGTTTTACAGATTCTTACCATCCCTAATGCTGCACAATATTCTCTTGGTGTCATCCTCACTGGCACTCCCACTGCTGTTGCTGCTGTCCAGGTAGATCACATCCTGCTTGGTGGCATGGGGTGTGCTTTGGGAAGCCTCGCCAGTCCTCAGAACTACTTCCCCTGAAAGGCGACAACAGTACAACTGAATGCAGATGCATTAAACTCTTAGTTAGAAGCTGGTCGCTACATGCTTTAATCCAGTCACATGAAAAGCAGCTTCTAGCCCACAGCCCTTGCTTCAAACTCCTCTGCAGCTGCACTAACCTTGTATACAGTCAGGCACTGGGTAGTCTTTCCTCTGCTGGTCCAGCCGTTTCCGCCTCTCCGCCTCCTCTTGCTGGGCAGCTTTAGTTACCGCTTCAAGTTGGTGCTCCCGCAAGAGCTTTCTGCAAAAGAGCGGGGGGTGGGGGGGTGAAAACACGCGTCAGTAAATTCTATACAATGAAATGCACACTAGTTTGTCTGCTTTATGATTATTGGTAATTTCCCTAAATCCTAATAAGTCAGTCAACAGGCTATTTTCAATAAAACGTCAGGTCCTCATTCTGTGCAGGTGAACATGAGTGCATGTGTGTGTGAGTCAGAGTGTGTGTGTGTGTCAGTGTGTCAGTGTGTGTGGTTATCAGGGAATCAGTGTGTGTGTGTGTGTGTGTGTGTGTGTGTGTGTCAGTGTGTGTGGTTATCAGGGAATCAGTGTGTGTGTGTGTCAGTGTGTGTGGTTGTCAGTGAGTCAGTGTGAGTGTGTGTGTGCGCGCGTGTGTGTGTGCGTGGCTAGTACCTGATATTCCTCCTCATGTGAGGCGGTTTCTGCGCCGCCCTCTTCTTCTTCTTGGCGCTGTGGGCGGGCGGGCTTTTGCTGGGCACGGGCAGCTCGCCCTGCTGTGAGGTAGTTGGCGTGGTGCTCTGCCAGCCTGTGCCATCGCTCTGCGGATCCTGCTCCGTGCTGCAAGGGGAGGTCTGAGGCTGGTCTACACCAATGAGAGGGAAAGAGAGGCTTACACAAACACAGACAGAAACACTTTGCATGCACCGAAACCAGTTGGACAGACACTCAACAGTAATGCCACATATACAGATGGAGTACGTTTCAGACTTAAACGGACAGTTGCATAGAATATAAAAAACTAATGGAAAGAGTTTTTGTGTGTGCAAGAAACAAAGTCAGATACCAATGATTAAACAAATGCAACATACACAAACCTTTTTTGGTACTATGGCTGTCATGATTAAATTTCAATTGCATAAATCTGAAGAGATTATTGAACAGCCAGAAGCTCAATTTAAAAGGCAGCTGATGTGCAAAGAGACTGGAAAAACAAACTGACTGTGCAAGGGGACAATACAAAAAAATAAATTGTTATGAACTGCACTCCTTACAAAAAAAAAAAATTCAAAAAGATGGCTAAACAACACTGAAATCAGAAAGACTGTCGTCTGGATTTCCCTGCAGTTGAAACAAATCATAATTAATAATCATTAAAAAAAAAAAAAAAAATCCTTGATGTTATGCAACCTCTAACATGCAGTGCAGTATTCGGTTATGAAACAGTCCTTTTAAAAGAGCCAGTACCCTTTTTCTGAAGCATTTACACTAGGAAGCATGTTTACTGGAAATAAATACTTTTCAAAAGAGAAACACAAGAATCTGTACAATCAGGAACGCACATTGGTCAAAAGTAGTAAAATATGTTTGGGAGCAACGCTAAAAAAACATTAGTAAGGCAGCAAAAGTAACCTTCAATACTTTCTGGAATCACAAAAAACTAAACTCTGAATATGAAGAATGTTTATTACAGTAGTTATTTTCCAAAATCACATCTGTAACAGAAACCCATAAAAAAGCATGCACTCTGAAAACTGCATTTCCAAGTATGTGTAAGATGTGAGATGTTTCATTTAGCTTTCCTGAGATCGACAGCCCCTCAAACAAACACTGAAGAACATTCCCACCTAACAGTGTTACTTTGGGAGTGTTCTACATTCTGAAGGTAAACAACAAGCATGTTATAGTTTATGAAGTTTATTTAAAAGCATCGACTTTTTTGAAGCATAACAATATCTTTTTTATTTATTTATTTTTAAATAAATACACCTGGTAGACGGTAATTATTATTATTATTATTATTATATATTTGGTCATGCTATTTGCTACACTAGCTGTTTTATTAGAATTAGCATCAAGAAAGAATCTCTGAATGCTTCTCGGGTCATCCCAGAACTGCCAGGTGAGCCCAATATTACAGGCTCACAGTAAAACCTGAAATGTCACGAACGACTATGAAAGTGGAGTCTTATTTCCACACAGCTGCACTACTAGCTGCAGACATGGCTGTGGAGGAGCCTGGAGCTGCTCCAGCCACCCCTCAATTGTTTGGGGTTCCATCAATTCAGTCACAAGGCTCTAGTCATGAATATGAAAGCAGTTAAAAGGAAGCGTCTGGTTCTTCTGATCTCCCATTACCCTCAACGTTAATCGTGACCTTCCCTGGAGTATCAGCTGTGCAAACCGGGATGAAAGAAGCAGTCACTTTGATACGATTTGAAATCCACAGAAATATGCTTTTAGATCCCTTTCAAACATTTTTCATTTAAGTTGCTATTTACGTAGTTTTCCACTACCCTGAAGAACCCTTGCATAACTATTCCTGTAAATGAAACCTCAGCACTGTCAAGATTATTAGTATTTTTTTTTAATTATTGGTTTCTCTCTTAACTCTTGCTAATTAAATTGGGGCTGGGGACTGCATGCTCTCTGTCCTTTATTCTCTAAACAACTCTTAGGATTGGGGAGCATAGCACAACCACAGCAAGTCTAATCCTATTAATAGAAATGTGGCTACAGTTCTTTGTACCGCCATCCGCCACCCTCCCACACACAAAAGTTAGCCATAGACTTCTCAAAATGATTTGCAATTAGGGTTGCAAGCAGCAGTGATCAAAGTAGCTGGTAATGAACCAGAGGGTCTCTCTGGCAAGCCTGAGCGGTCATCCCGAAGAACAAACTGCAGGCCTGGTGGTCTCCAACCAGCCGCCCTGCCAGATCAGAAGCGTGCTCGTACCAGGCCAATTATTATTTAATTGCTGCCTGTTGGAACAGGGTCTGGAACTGCAACGGACCGGAAGGGACTACTGTGCCTCGATTATCGTGCATTACTTTGCTAGGCACACTGATCTAATCAGGGTTCTGTTACACAGATAAAATGCTGCACAAATATTTTCAGAACAGGTAATATGCAGTTTCATTGCTGGGAATAATTCAGGATCGCCGATACCCACAAATCCTTACACTGTATAGCTGATCATTGCATCATCAAAAGTCCTCGTCTTACTTGTCTGAAAACACCCAGGCAAATGAAAAACTCAATGCCTTGTGAACCCACCTGGGATTGCTCTCTCAAGTATCTTATTTCTGTTTGAATCTAAAAGTGCCAAAATCCCAGCATACTGCAATGACAACTTCTCATTACACCAAGAACCAATCTTTAGTACCATATATCCAGTATGGAATAATATCAGAAAACAACAGGTTTTACGAAGCCAAAACAATCTTTTTGGATCACAGAGATAACATGTACTGAGATTTTGCAAAGGAACTTAACTGCAGTGAATACCAGGGCATACAGTGGTCTTCTATAAAAGTCAATGAAAGATACCTTTGCATCTACAAAAAAAAGACACCATTTCAACACCGATGCACTGTACTGTGACTACAGGGTTACAAAAGCATGAAAGGTACTGAACAATAAGTTAACATTTGTGAAAAGGGTAATGCAGTTCTTTCTACTTTCTCTTGCAATGAGGTACCTACCACACATCAAGTTTTGAGAATATAAGTACATACATACACAAAGTCATTACCTAAATCTTGAATTATGTTTAAAATTGAAAAACAAGCCGCACTTCTACTGTATATAAAATTGCACTTAAAATATACCAGCTCTGAAGAATGCTTCCAGGATCCTATATTTACAATACACTATTGTGGACAAGGTAAAGCATTATACAAGTGTGAGAATGAATGCATGATGATAAACAGAATGTAAATGTATACCTGGAAAAGGCTGCGAATCGTCTAACAGCAGCATGTTTTTACAGGCTGGTGAAAGGCACCGGCAGCTAGCTGTGGGTCCAGTGTGCCCTGGTGGAATGAGGGTAATTTGGCTGATAGATGAGCTGGTGTTGGCTGAACCGCTATCACAGAGCAGGAAGGAGGGAGGGAAAATCAGGGCATCTCTCAGCGTCTCAAGGCAAAAAGCACATGCTTGCTTGCTGCTGCCGCTACACTCAAGTTTCCATTCACCGAAATCTCTTTAGCTAGTGGCAGGGACTGGGTACCAAACAAAACAGCTTACATAACCATTCACACTCAACCGGGGCCCTGCAAGGGGGGAAGCGCACAGGCAACAGTGATTACATCACACAGACTTAACCCCTGCCATAACAAGTACTGTCATAAACACACATGAACAATACCACACCCACACTGGAAAACCAAAGCACCAGAGCTCATTGATTACATACAAAAAAGGATTCAGATGTAACCACAGCAATGAAACCTGGCAAGGAGCAACAGCAGACTATGAAGGAATGGTGTCAGCTTTGCATCTTAGTGGGTGCTGTCATAGCATGTCTGAGGAGTGTTAAGAGTTTAGAATTTAAAAGTATGACCATAAAAATGTTTAGAGGTAATTACGGTATGGAAACATTTTATGAATGAATATATATATATATATAACACATACACATGCATACACTTCTTTTGCAGCTTATCATAAAAAGTAACTCCAACAGTTACACAAAGACTCCTAATAAGCTAAAGTTGAAATGTTGAAAATGTGTTAATGCCTAAAGTTCAGACAGGAAATTAAACACAGTAAGATTCCTAATAACTGTAATCATGCTTTTGATTGAGTGGAACACCCTCTACGACGAGCACAATACTCTACTACAACGCAGAACTGCTAATGTATTGCTTTTAACTGATGCCCACATGACTAAGGCTTGGCACTGAGCCTGTTAGACGCTGACACACTTGGGTCATCGGCACAAAAACAAATGCATCAGATTACAAAATAGTTTCCAGAAGACGGACTGCAGCATCGGGAGTCACACAACCCCATCGGGTCCCCCTCCTTTCATAGCACACCACCTCCCCCACCAGCAGAGCTGTCTTAGGTAATAGAGGTGAGCAGGTTCAAAGCCTGACCAAGGCACTTTTCAATACATCAACCCAGATTTAATTGTATAGAAAAAATCCTTCATTCAAAACACAGCAGCACAGTATCTCACGTACAGTACAAGGCACCAAACGGCATGGAATTCATGGAAAAGTGAAATCAAGTGATACTGGCACCAAAACGGTCAATTGTTGGCTTTGTTATAATTCTGGTAACTCCAAACGTGCAGGGTATTATTGCAAATATGTCAATGAAGATTTATGGGGAAAGCAGTGCCCTCATTTTGCATATTGATATTAATTCCAGCTTCTGGGTGAAGAGTCATTTTTATGCAGGTGACCAGGGATTACGAGTCAATCTATTAACCAATCAGCACACACGTTTTCCAGTCATGTATCATTTACAGCACTTCCCTCGACCCTAAAGCTTGTAGTGACATTTTTTTAATTAAGTGATGGTCTACTGCTGTGTTGTAACACATTACAGTTATTATTCTAGTTATTGGTTAATAGCCGCTTGCCATGAGAAGCTTGGTGGGTGGAGCAGCAATATTCCCATCTCTGGAAGCCTGGGTATGAATGTGACTCAAGTAACAATGAAAGAAGCACGAAGGGGTTACCAACAGTACATGTTTGACTGATCAGGAAACACAAAGCTAAGAGGACGGCTTAAACTGCAAAGATCCAGTTATTCTTAGATTTTTGCAGAATCACAGTTCCTTGGCAAAGTTATCTCAAGGACAAACTTTTATAAAGGTTCCAGAGAATGGGACTTAAGGGGGTCCCTTCAAAAGAAGTGTTATATTGGTATTAAATACATCATAGAAACACATGACACATTTCCATTACAAATGCCCTGATATTGTTGGATAACCCCCCACCAAACTACAGTATGTATCATTTTCTCCATGCTGCCTAGAAACATTCATTTGCACTTTATCCTGTAAAAAGCAACAGGGGCTTGGGAGCCAGGGGAGACAATGGAACAGAGGGCAGGCCCAGTGAAGAGCTGGGGCTCAGATTCCTTGATCCATTACTGCAGTGACTACTGAGAGGGATCAGCTTGGAGTTACAAAACTCCTCCAAAACAGCCCTGATGCAAGCATTCAAACCAGCGAGACAGACAAGCACCTCACACTGCTGCAGACTCAGCTGGGTGTTAACAACAGAGAGATCAGCGCTGGGACGGACACTCAAACAGGCCCACATATACAGTGCACTGCTTGAAATGCATTCACGGACAAAAATGGGTTTGTGTGGGCCAGATTCATCAAAGGTAATTTGGAACATGTTTAGTATTGAGTGCGTCTTTCAGTAATTACATGCGGATTAATACAACTAATAATGGATTAATAATAACTAATCTGGGCTGCCTTCTAAAAATATTATAAAACTAGAACCTTACGTAACATTGACCCTGATCTACAAGCATAACAATAAACAGACTTCATGAAAACTATATTTCTAGCGCTAATATATATTATTCATCTACAGCAAACTGGCATACGGTTCATTCAAAGGCATCGCAAATAAATCTTTGATGTACTGTAGGCTTACAACAGTCTACTACTCATCCTCACCCTTCTATAAAAAATATAATAAAATAGCAGAAAGACTAAAAAATACTGTACTTCCACCGCATGCCCAGTAGATAAAACAAAGAATACAAGCAAGATAAAACAGCCTTTGTTCTGGTGCCAGGCTTCACAAATGATTTTCATTGCACAGATCTATCCAACGTATAACAGGGTTAGTCAGGTAAGAACATACAAGCCAGGGAGAGCAGGAATTGCAAAGGGAATCTAAAGCTGCACAGCAACCTCGGCCTCTATAAATACATTCCAGAGAGGTTATCCACAGTACAAGCTAAATCAAGGAGTCCCTATACGCAGGAGTGCAGCATGCTGAAAATCATTGCACAGAGGAGGAGGGCTGGGTTGGGCAGTTTGTAGTTAAATCATTTCAATGCCAGACCTAGATGACAAACCCAGAATGTTTTGCCCTGCCTAAACTATCCAGCTAAGAGACTTCAGCAATGAGCTCTAGCTGTGCAGGACTCTGCTGCGAGCCCTGCCTTTCATAACCGCGTTATATAATGTGTGTGTGTGATGTCAGCAAGGCAGAGGCAATGTCACCAGCACTTCAACATGTGACACCACAGCAAGCGCTAAATGAAGAGGGTTTATTACCATGTTCCCATAACATCCCCCCCCCCCCCCCCCCCCCCCCCCCCGCACTTCTCCAGCTGTTTATGTCTGTAGGGAAATCACACAGCCCTGCTTAATGATAGCCCCAAGCTGCATTCAACACGGCTCCAATCCCAGAACCTCCTCTTACACGAGAGAAGGGTGATGACACACCACAATGGGGACGAGACTGTTTCCAGCACAGGCTTCTACACTGCCCAGAAAACACAACAACTGACTGGATGGTGAACGATGCTGTTTGCATTAAGTTTGTTTTAAGTATTTTATATGCACCCGCTTCTCATTATCTGAGCAATTTAATGCACTGCACATGGCTGGATTTAAACAAAGCCATTAACGGAACAACATTTGTAGCAATCAAATTAAGAACACAGAAGTGCTTGAATTTCTAAAGTCCTTGCCTGGAATATGCTTGTGTGAGACTATGGGAAGCTTAATGCTGCATTATAAAGTAATAATGTTTTTAAATGCTTTAGTATAGCAGTACATGCTTAATTACACTGTATTGCTACAGGCTATAATAATGCAATCGGCTGTTTACAGATGTTGCAATAATACACACACACTTTTCCGTTGACTCCACTGATAACACTGACCTCCCTTCTGGAGCACAGTGAAAGGCTGACCACTTGCCCGGAGCCCATAAAAGACCCTGTTTCTGTACCACCAGCTGGCATTTCCAAGCTCTAGCTTTGAGCTTTGTTTCACCTCCCACTGTTTCTTGGAATGCAAGACAGCAATCGGAGCTTGGAATGGAGACCCACTTCTCTGCTGAGCCACACCAGAGCAGTTTCTTCATGCGCTTGAACACGAGACTAACTGCAATGATATATGTATGTTTTTAAGCAGTTTCCAGTAGTCAAATGTCGTTATCATCCACTTTAAAAATATTGTTTTGTCTCAGCCTGGCTCAGGAAACGTCTGAACTAGAAACAATGTAAACTGCTGATGAAATGAAAGGGCTGGGAACTCTTGATGGTGCAGCTACATTTCAATACTCGCCTGCAAAGTGAACAAACCCGCAGGCACAATTCTATAAAAAAAAAAAAAAAAAAAAAGGAGCTGAGGGTAGAGCGATTAGTTTGTTTTGATAGACAAAGGCATTGGGAAGGGGTCTGTTTCAAACTTCACAGCTGCCGGGAATTATTTGCTACTGCAAGTCTGGGATCAGAACGGAAGCTTCAAAAGGCAGACAGATAAAGCCACGAGATAGTCAGATAAACACATATCCCCACATGATTTGGTGTTTGCAAGCAATTCCTATGTAGGAGTGAAATATTTGTTTATGTAAAAGAACTTGGTTAAACAATTTCAGTGGTACACACACTACTCACCACTTTTGTCATTCACGTCCTCTTCGTCGTCCCCATCATTGTCATCCTCCTCCATCTCCTCCTCTTCCTCTTCCTCGCCACCCAGGTTCGGATTGAGGTCCAGGTCCGCATCACTCCCTGAGCTCGCCTCTTCTGACATGGCCCCCCGCAGTGCTCACTGTGCATTACCTGCCATTGACCCTGCAGCACGACAAGAGAAACACAGCACTGCTGTTGCAGCTTCACTGTGACGGCTTGATTTCGGAGATGCGATTTATACAGTAATACGGTGCACAGCAAAGGCTGCTTCATACTTCAATGCAACTGGCCCCCACTGGGTTTCGTTGCACGACTGTCTCCCTGTGGTCCCTTCAGGCTGCCTTTCTAAAGGCTCAATGGGAGTGTTATCTTACACTCTTCTATGCATGGTTGGCTACACAACATTAAGAACACAACACCCCCATCTCCAGCAGCCATATAGTAGTATATAAATACATTTATTAGATGCATGTACTGAATGTGCCACAGGGATGCCACCCCCCCAAATGCTATTAAACTGCGTCTGATTCTGCTTTCAATCTGAGCTCTAACCTTTTCACAACAGACCTACTGAATTCCAGATGCAAAAGCTTGCTTTCATCACCCAAGGGGGAAAGAAAAGGAAAGGGGCCCCTGGAAGCGAAGGCATCTGAGCCTATGAGCTAGCTGATGCATCTATTACTTACACGTGAAGTTATATATGCTTAAGACATACAGACTCGCAGTCACACACAGAGTTCCTGCCGATCTCTATACAACACACTGCAGGGAAATTAAAGAGACTGAAAAAATTACACAAACAAGTTCCTCACAAACAACAAATACCTTGCCACGCCCTCCTCCAGTTTAAAAAGCAGATCGTTCAGCCCCAGCCTGGCTCAGGAAACGTCTGAACTAGAAACAATGTAAACTGCTGATGAAATGAAAGGGCTGGGAACTCTTGATGGTGCAGCTACATTTCAATACTCGCCTGCAAAGTGAACAAACCTGCAGGCACAATTCATTAAAAAAAAAAAAAAAAAAGATTTTTTATTTTTTATCTAGTTTCACATGAATTTCTCTCAAAACTACTAAGAGTTGGTAAATTCAGAAATGTGGCCATACAATTATAGTTATCCTAATATAGCTAACAATCCTAATCCTGTTCACTTTGGCATTGGGGAATCCATTTCTAGAACTGACTCTGCCTTTTGTAAATACTGTTTCTTACTCAGAAATCTCTGACATTTTAAATTCCGCTAGACTGAAACTGAGAAAGTCATAAAGAAAGGCAGTTCTGTTTTTAGAAACAGCATGTCTAGCATAGTAAAATGTAAAGACAGCATTAAATATGTATGTACATTGACCAAACAAATCCTTACTCACAAAACAAAATACACATCGTTTACACCTTATATCACATATATTGTACAGTCTGGCTAATCAAGCTCGTAGTAAAACCTGGAATTATGGGTGAAACTGCTATGCAACAGGAGTCATATTTCCATCCCTACTATAAAGAACACCAAATCAGGCTGCACTTGGGAGATACTTGCAGCTCAGTCTCTTGATGTAAAAAAAAAGAAAAAAAAAATGTAAAAATACTGTGCAAGCAGACAGTGTCTCAGATTTATGGTTTATTAATCAAGACAGCCCTAGGGGCAAGATGCAACACTTGTAAGCGAGACTGTGACTCGTACAACATCCATCACATTAGACTCCAGGTCTTTCGATTTGTTTAATAATATATGCTTTGCGCGCCTCTCAATTCCGGTTCATGGAGGGTACTATATTAATACAGCTTTGAGTTTTCATACGGGAATGGATATAGTTTTATGCATCTAAACAAAGCTCGAACATGTTGAGGTTGCACTATGAAATCCCACTTAAATCCTGATCCTGGGTGAAAAGTTGCTGTAGCATCCTTGTACACTGAGGAACTCAATACAATGGAGAATTCCTGCAGACTTGAACACTCTCACACTTGTCCTGTACATTAAGGATCTGAGCAACAGGTGCTATTGTAATCAATACAATTGCTGCCTCCGTACTCACTCTGAACAGTAGCCTTGACCTTGTATAGGATCTCACTGTGCACACGGCTGACCCCCAACATCCAAGCCTGCATTGACAGAGAAACCTAAATGGAATTTTGTAACATTTCCCTAATCCTGCCCAATAGGACAGCAGCATTCTCCTTTGTTATGCAAATGACCACGGCCTAGTATTGCGAAAAGAGGGACGGGCCTTCTGGTTTTAGCTCCAAGGTTCTATCCCCGTTAGGAACAGCAAGCAGCTAAAGACCATGCAAACTCCTCCTGCCCTGAAGATCTACAACAGAACATAAACAAACAGAAATTAGGTACAGCGGAGCAGTTAACTGGCATGGGCTATATCAAGCAGCATAAAAGGATGCTGCATCCCTAATCGTGTTATATAACCTGCAGTGTGCCAGATTTTAACAGCTCCCCCTTCGGCTTGACCTACCTGGGCGGCTGCCAGCTTCTGTATACTTAGGGTCACACTTAAATGCACATTGATGCTCAAGGCTATGTTACTGTACACAGACACTATATGCACATCTTTCCCACATTCCAGCCTTTTAGTTAATGTGCATGCTTGGTTTACATACTGTTATGCGGAGTGCTTCTTTGAAATGTGCTCACTGTCAAGATCTCTGACTGTAAGCAGGAATTCCATTATCTGCAGAAGGCTGAAATGACTGTAAAAGAAGCTAATGTCACCCCCCTCCCGAGCGATTCTGCCGGGGGATTGTTTCTCGTTGTTCGGTTGACCTGTCCTGCTTTCTCACATTAAGCACTGAAAATGTTCAGTACTGAAAAGCTGGATTTTTCCATTGATATACAGTACCTCAATAGTATTCCTGCCCATAATGTCATATCTCAAAGTCAGTGCAAAATTGCAACATCTAGGCGCTGTAAGGGGAAACTGGTTCAGTAGAAATGGGATACCATGAGCCACACACAATATTGTGAAAACTTACATAACTGATTTAAAAAACCTGCCACGTCAGTATGCAGGGTAAACAGACAAGACTCCCATTGCATTGCCAGGGTTTATGCTGAGTCCACAAGAAAGATAGTCTTACTAAACAAGCCTTTAATGGCTTACACTGCTGTGTAATGTGAGTGCTGTCTTACACACTCTTCTATACACAATTGGCAACACAACCTCAAAACCACAACACACAAACACACCTCCAGAAGCCATATAGTAGTATATAAATATATTTATCAGATGATACTGAATGTGCCACGAGGATGAAAGTAAGACCCCCGTTGGTTATCAATTTGATCCACTCCTGGTTTTAGCATGAACGATTAAAAAGAGGACAACCTTTTCAGGCAATGGGTGCCCAGGATCTGTGTGGTGTACCTGTGGTATTCCTGAACGATAAACATCATTACCTCATCTCACCTCAAAAACGCACGAGAGAGAGAACGATCTGCCAAGCTGTCAGTAATAACAGAAGTATGTTTAAAAGAGAACCTATGTTTCTAAAAGTATTTCATGTCTGTCTCTTGCATAACAAACTCAACTGACTTGAGTGAGCCAACCCTCCGCCTTCCAATTTCCAGCTGTGTCCTAAATCGAACTCCATTTGAGACTTTACACTGGTAATTCTTTATCTAATCACCTCTCCTTACCACAGCGTTTATTCAAACACACAGTACACGTTTCTATCATTAACTAGGAGTTTCTAAACAGCAGAACCCAACAAGCCTTTCTGGAAGATTGTTTGTCTAAAGCATTAAATCATGGAATTTATTTGAACTGGAAATAAAAATGGAAATAAGACTCTTACTGCAGAGCAGTTTTACCCATTCCAGGTTTTACTACAAACTAGATAAGCCCCAGTTATACAGGTAACAAGCTCAGGTGTGTCGTTAAACTCATATTCAAATTGTGACCACAGTCCTAAGATATCACAGAAACAGTTAGGGCTAAAATGTGGTAGCACTCCCTGGCTTAGCATGACTTCCATAATATAAAGTTTTGTTCAATGGCTTTCAGTACCCCCATTTAAAAATTGTTCCAGTGCCAGAGTGACTCAAACTCTGCAAACTGCATGACATGAGCATGGCTCATCCTTTCCAGCGAGATGTACTGTACAATAGGAATCATTTGCATAGTAAAAGCCTGAGCCTTTGTTATCAGGTGAATCCAACGGCTTTGCAGGATGAAATACATTTAAGCAAGCCTAATGTGTAAAACAAAAAAAATACGTAATAGTCAACTAGATGCATACAGTGATACATTACCATCGCATAAAAAAAAACTACCAGTTCTGTTTAAACAAATGTAGTGCAGTATTTCTATGGATAAATTAATGCAATTTAACAACGTCAAATATTGAAAAAGAGTTCAACCAGATCATAATTATAGTTAGGGTTAGGGCAATGACTCAAATAGAACGGCTCATGTGTTCAAGAATGCAGTACCGTTTTACAATGGCCCATCTTTCTGCACCTATGCCGCATCACCAACTGCTGCACCTGTGTAATCAACCGACCCCCTTTTGTAGCGTGTAACGCACTATCTGGATCCAAGAAAAGATTTGAACAGCAGATAAACCTCTATTTGCACCACTGTTGTGACATAAATATTTACACTTGTGTACAGTATTGTAGTGCACCAGCTATAAGGTATAAGGCGAACGAGATGAGATGATTCAGGTCTAAAACGGCAATTATTTTATTCGGTAGACATGACTCTTGACCAATGAACGTCTATTGATGCAGACTCCTGCTCCCGCGCGCGCCACCTCTCTGCACCGTGCACGCAGGAGCTCGATGCCTTGCAGGAGCTCGATGCCTTGCAGGAGCTCGATGCCTTGCAGGAGCTCGATGCCTTGCAGGGCTGCTGTCGAGGCTGCTTGCGCTGTTACAGTATTAATATATATGGACCGTTCGGTGGTCTAAATAGACTCAAAGTGCTTTCACAATTTCCCTGCTAAATGAAAAGATAAACATTTATAACAATTAAAAGTCAACGTAAGTAAGTAAGTATATATATATATATATATATATATATATATACTGTTACATTACTACTGGTATATTAATGTAATATACGCTGCCTTGACTCTTAGTACATACATGCCTAAATTAAATAACAAAGTAATCGTGTCACAAAAAATCCCATTACTGTCAATGTTGCATTAGCATGAATTTTGAAGTCGTTCGTTTCCTTATTTCTGTATACCAACGGTACACTTCAGCAGGTCGTTGCTGTTATGCAGATTTCGATGTGCGAGTCTCCACTCTCTATTGTCCAGAATTGTGGCTGATAGATTCCTAGCTCCATGTATTTTTTTACACAGCTAGTTGTTAAAATACAAGAATGTCTTCATACCTTCCTCGCTCAGTGGTTGCCAAGAACTGCAATCGTCTTCACAACTATATAATATGTTTTTGTTATATTTTATTACACCATATATTTTATTGCCTTCGGCAGTTTCCTATACCTTATTTCTTACAGAGCAACCGAAATTAGATTCCCCTCCAGGAATAGATGACAAAGCACAACGTTCCGGGGAAGAAGGGTTCTCCTCGTCAGAGACACCGGGGAAAGGTTTTCACGGGGACGCGGGGATGGGCACGCATTGTTTTATTTGAACAGTAGTTATACAAGTAACATGTGCAAAACACATACAATAAAATAAAACCAA
Organism: Polyodon spathula; assembly: GCF_017654505.1. Classification (NCBI taxonomy): domain Eukaryota; kingdom Metazoa; phylum Chordata; class Actinopteri; order Acipenseriformes; family Polyodontidae; genus Polyodon; species Polyodon spathula. The sequence continues at coordinate 36,645,235 of NC_054549.1, read as the reverse complement.
GCAAAACAAGCAAAATAAATAAATAAATAAATAAAAAATACTCAAAAGAAAAGAAGTGAATACGACGTTAACTGACCTGAGATTTGAAGTTGGAATTGAAGGGGTGAACATTCACTACAGAACAGAGACACCAGGTGGACACAAAGTGCAATGGCATGAAAATAAAATTACACTGAAACAAGGTAGGCTACAGTACGCACACACACACACATTGCCAATGCTTACGTATTACAGATATTTTTATGTGAACTTTGCCCAAAATGCTGATTTGAAAAAAAAAAAATGTTGTGCAGTAGTTTACTAACACCGACCTTACCAATATGGCGTCCATCCTCGGTCGATATAAAGATCACAGCACAGCAGTATGACGATTACGACCAGCTTTGATGATGTATATGTGTTGTTGTGGTTAGAGTCTCTCGTTAATGACGTGCAACGAATGGTCATTCTGCAGCCGCTTTTGTGTTGTATTGAACGTTGGATCTTTCTTTTTTTTACCATTTATAAACCCGTTCTCCCACTTTATTTTCATTTAAGATGGATTGGAGAAGGAGTTAGGAGTCTTCGGACTCAAAGGATTTGAAAATGAACAAAGGGTGGCTTGAACTGGAAAGTGACCCCGGTGAGTACCATAGTGGCAGCAGAGCTTCACATCACTGTGTACTAATACAACGCGTCGAAAACAACGCATTCTCGAATCATATTATTACATGCGGCACTGACACCATTCACAGCAGTAGAAACACACTTCCAGCTGCTGTAGCTTTATAGATGGGTTTCAGCGCTTTCGTGTAACGTTATAAATGTTCACTGCTGACGTGTTGGTATGGGTCACATCATAAAAGCATTGCTCACATCACTCGCAGATAACTCGGATTTAGACAACTGGATTTGAACCTGTGACCCTGCCACTCTAAATACTGTATGAGCCATGCTGTTCTCTTTACAGTACGTAGTGAAACTCGCAGTGGTAAATCACATAGAGATGCACGATTTCGTTCACTGTGTTCATAAGTGCACCATGTTAGATTCCATATGTATGCATCTATTTTATAATGCATATACTTTTTTTTTTTCAAAGTTATGGCAGGGCAACTTCACGAAGTTCCATTGAGTTCACAAAAACTTTTAAAATGTCCAAGAAAAAGTTACTAACAACAATGACTCATTTACAAACTTCAATACAATCATAGTCAATCACATAACATATTCAATGTTTTTATGCACAAAGTCGTTTCTTAACACTGATCTGAAGGCCTGGTGTTTTATATAATACAAGGAAGAATAATACGACTCCTGTTGCATAGCAGTTACACCCATTCCAGGTTCTTATACATATTTGATTAGCAACAATACATGGGTAATAAGCTCAGGTGTGTCTTGTTAAATTCATAGTAAAACCAGGAATGGATCAGACTGCTGTACATTGGGAGTTTTATGGCCATCTCTATAGTAAGTTGGCAACAATAATACAGTATGTGAAATACCTCAATTATTTAGTGGCCTGGATTCTGCAGATATCTTCGTTCAATTTCCCTGGGGCGCATATGTTCTTCCGTCCTTGTATTAGCACAAAGCCCAAGTGTGTGTTTGTTAAGTATTTAGTTTTCTTGAAACTGGAATAAAAAGAATTAGACACTAGTTTAGCATGTAAACATTGTAATTCTCTCTTGTCCTTTGTTTTTTGTAGGACTCTTCACTCTACTTGTGGAGGATTTTGGTAAGTTAGGAAAAACATTTCAGTGTAACAGATACTGTCTTCATTCTATCCAAGATGCCCTGACCATTTCAATGTAACAGATACTGTCTTCATTCTGTCCAAGATGCCCTGACCATTTCAGTGTAACAGATACTGTCTTCATTCTATCCAAGATGCCCTGACCATTTCAATGTAACAGATACTGTCTTCATTCTATCCAAGATGCCCTGACCATTTCCAGGGGTGCATCTTCTTTTCACCCCGTTTTACATGAAACACTTTGAACTTTCCATTACTTCTGAGTCACATTTATGACAGACACATGTGTTTGTAATGTTGGTGTGGAATTGTGTGTTCCAGGGGTGAAAGGAGTACAGGTGGAGGAGATCTATGACTTGCAGAGTAAATGCCAAAGGTAAATCCTCACCAATTTCTGCAACCGTTAAATAAAATCTGAAAGTGGTTCACTATTAACTATACTTGTATAGTTCTGAATGTTCTACATTTCTCTTGCAAGCAGGAGCAGGCTGAGCGAACCTGTGTAAAAACTGTTAAAGCTACCGAAGAAAATGTCCAGCAGCTGCTTTTCATTGCCCTGTATTTTTTTTCTTAGTACCGGTATCCAGCGGTTTGTTACTTTCCCATTCTGCTCTCTCCCTAGTCCTGTGTACGGCTTCATCTTCTTGTTTAAGTGGATTGAAGAGCGGCGATCCCGGCGGAAGGTCTCTACCTTGGTGGATGAGACATCTGTCATTGATGATGACATTGTAAACGACATGTTCTTTGCACATCAGGTATGGTGCAACCCTTTCTGATGCAGTTAGTTGCGTGTGTGTGTAGTACCGGCTTTTCTTCTTAATATCTGTTTTTCTGTTTGCTCAGCTGATCCCCAACTCGTGTGCAACCCACGCCTTGCTGAGTGTCCTCCTGAACTGTAACGATGTAGAGCTCGGACTAACCCTAAGCCGTATGAAGGAGTTTACCAAAGGGTTCAGCCCAGAGGTAAGAAACTGTCCCAAATGAGGTATATGTGTAGCAGCTATCATACAAATACTACCTGTCTCTCTTTAAAGCTGTACAGAGGGACAATAATGTAGAGAAATGAATACTGTGGTTCTTATACAGCCTTCTATGAAATCTCTTCCATCTATACCTGCTCACAAAGCCATAAATAAAATGCCACATAATGAAGTGAAACTGCTACTCTGTAATGTGAAAACAGACCTTTTGTCATTCCAGAGTAAAGGCTATGCAATTGGCAATGCACCAGAGCTTGCAAAAGCTCACAACAGCCATGCTAGGTAAGATGCAAACCATTTTTCTCTTGCTTATATGTTAAATTAGGGATCATGAGCAAATGGCTCCCAGTACAGTGCACATATCAATCCATCTATTTGATATACAGTATGTAGCTGAAGTAATAACTGTTCCACAAGTTAATTTTGTGATTTTTGGTCAATCTTTACCAATAATCTTAATTCAAAGCGGGTTACCAAGTAATTTACTTGGTGGACAAATCAAACATATATGGCTAATAGTTTGGGGAGACTAACTGTATTCCACACAGTAATTTTTTTGGAATAATATATACAAAAAAAAAAACTGTCCACCTTATTTCATATGTATGTATAGCTGGCACTTATGAAACTGCCTAACCGTGAGGCTGTATTGCTTTCTCCTGGTAAAACAAGGAACATGTTGGACTTTACTGTCATCATAAAGGCTGCTCTTTTGTATTGCTTGTCTTTCCCCTGAAGACCTGAACCACGACACCTTCCAGAGAAACAGAATGGGATCAGCGCTGTGAGAACGATGGAAGCCTTCCACTTCGTCAGTTACGTGCCGATCAAGGGGCGCTTGTTTGAGCTCGATGGGCTGAAAGCATACCCCATTGACCATGGTAAGACTGCAGCTGCAGAGCCACCCAGAGACCATCCAGGGCTTCATTTAAAAGTCATTGCGCCAACCACTTGATAATTGTGTCAATCTAGCTCAAGTGCAACAAAAGGGGCTGCTTCACTCTCACATCAATTAATTTTTTATTGTTGGAAAGCTATTTATAAAAGCTTTATTGCTACTTGTCCAGCGTGGAGAAAAATCATGACAGGGATCATCAAAATAGGCAAATTGCAGGCACCATAAACAGCTCTTTTGCACCCTGGAGCCCATTTCTCCATCACAGGTATTTTATGTGTCATGTTGCACAAATAGGGAAAACTCCTCTTCCAAATTTGATCCACTTGAGCTGAAATCACCCAATTGAATGTGATTGTAAATGTATTAACTGGTGTTTCTTTAGGACCTTGGGGAGAGGAAGAGGAGTGGACAGACAAAGCCAGGAGAGTCATCATGGAGAGGATAGGACTGGCTACAGCTGGGTAAGGAAGATGATGATCCGCTTCAATCAATTTGAGATCTCATCTCCTGTAAAACATACGCATGTCTGACCTTAGTATCAATAGCTTTAAATGAAAGTCGCAAGATAAACATTATTGAATCCTTTGTTTGCAAGACAGGAATTTATGCCAGTGAGTTGACATTTAAACCTGCCAGCTTGAAAGGCACAGGGACTGAATGTTCTCTATCCATTCGTAGGGAGCCTTACCACGATATCCGCTTCAACCTGATGGCTGTTGTCCCCGACCGGCGTATAAAATATGAGTCTAAGTTACACGTGCTCAAAATGAACAGACAGACCGTGCTAGAGGGCCTTCAACAGGTATGGAGGGTTAACTTGACAGGGGGCATGTTTAATCTGTGGCAAAGACCATCAAGCCGGCTTTACCACTTCCAAAGGATGGATGAACAAGTCAGCAAGCACAAAGTGATTACTGAAGAACCGATGCACAGTTTTGGAGCTGCTACTCAGCATATTTTTGTATTTTTTCACCATGTGTTTTGTCATTCTGTTTATTGTAGCTTATCCGGGTGACACAGCCAGAACTGGTCCAGGATCGGAAAGCACAGGAATCCTCGCCTACAGAAGAGACGTCTGCTACAGTGAAAAAGGAAGCAGAGTCAGACTCTGGGAAGGCACAGGCTACAGGAAACTCCTCACGCACAGGTACTCGCAATAATGAATGAGCAAACATTCATCACATTGCATCAGCAATACACGGAAGAGGCTGTTTAAATGCAGCACGACTGCTTCCTTGGAGAACCCTGGAGAATTAACCATAAGTATAGTCCTCTTAATCTCAGACTGTATGTATAGGTTAAAGATTTGCATAAAATCATCATCGGATTTGAAGTGAAATCCAAAAGAGTAAATCACAATAGCATGGATGTGAGCAGCACATAAGGGTCAATGTTTGGAATGAGAATACGAAGGGAACTGGTGCAGGTTCCAGTCCTAATGCTGCTTTTGACTTTCCAGAATCTGCAGCGTCTTCCTCTTCGCAGAGCCAGCCGGAACCAAACCCGAGCTCAACAAGATCAAAAGCCCCAAGGAAACAGGTGCTGTGCTCGCAGAACGACCCGCCTGTCACCCCCAGCCCCACAGTCCAGCGATGGCCAGCCTTCCTCGACAACCACAACTATGCCAAGTCTCCCATGCAGGTCAGGAAGCTTCATTCATGTGTTACGGTGGTGTATGTTATTATAGTATGTGTACACAGCAGGGCTCTCTTTTTTTGTTTTGTAAATCATTTTTCAGAGTTGCTGCATCCAAGGTCTGTTCCAACAGGAGAGAATGAATAATGAAAAAAAAAATCATTTTTCTGCCCTAATGCCGCTTTTAATGAAGAATCATCCCTCACTCGTACTTTACCTAAAAGTCTCCTACCTTGGATTACATTTGTATGTTAGATTTCTTAATCATATCGCTAGAAGTTTTTCATGGAAGAAAGGATATATTAAGGGTGTCCATTCGTGGTTTTACTATGAGTTTAATAAGGCACACCTGAGCTTGTCCTATTCACTGGCTAATCACGCTTGTTGTAAAACCTGGTATAGGTGAAACTGCTTTGCAGTAGGAGATGTATTTCCATCTCTACTGTATTGTCTTCCCTTGTTTATGTACTTACAGAGAAGAGCACCATCTGTTGACAGTTTGGATTCATTGTAATGAATGTGTGTTTTACCTTGTGGAGAATGACTGTATTAGGACGAATGAAAGTGTTTGGTATATGCTGCATAACAGATTACATTGACAGCACTACCAAATATGTTTTAGTTTTTGTTGTATTAGTGAACGCAAATTGTTGGGCCTCTTTTGTTGTAAGGTTCAATTTGTCAGGTGGTTTCAGAATATATTTTTCCTTATAAATCTGGTAATTTGACATAGTGTACAAGGCACCGTCGCATAGCCCATTGACGGCGTGCTGTCATTGACAGGAGGAGGAGGACCTAGCAGCGGGGGTAGGGAGGACCCGGGTTCCAGTCCCCCCACGTCACCCTTACTCAGATGATGAGGACGACTACGATGAAGAGGAAGAGGACTCCAGCAAAACCGAGGCTCCAGTGAGGTGAGCCACTGACATTAGTGTGGGCTTGCAAACATTGGCTCAAAGTTAATAACACATACGCGTTGTCACTTATCTTGATGTTTCAAATATTGGCAGGGCTGTCGTTCTCATACAAAAGTGAATGCAGCATGAACTTAACTTACATTAATTGTCTGCTGTTGAAAGTAGCTCCTGCCTGTAAATCATGTGTAATAATTTACACAAGACACATGAAATTTCAGTAATTATTACAGTTTTTATCCTGCGCATAACTCAGATAAAAAAGCAAAATGATGCATAAGCTAATAATTTTAAAATAAAAAGTAGATTAACTACTTCAGTACAACAGTTGTTTAAACTGTTTCTTTCTCTCTCTCTCTCTCTGTCTCTCTCGCTGCAGGTACAAGAGGAAGCCTGGCCTGAAGCAGTCGAAGGGAGGCCAGCTGTCCCTCTTGCAGCCCAATACCATGGGTGTGCTGACTGAGAAGCTGAAGGAGTCCCAGAGGAAGGACCTGACGGTGCCGCTCACCATCAAAACGGCTGCAGCGGGGGGCATCTGCATCACCGCCCCCTCCCAGCCCTCGCCCACCCCCAGCAACGAGAGCACAGACACCGCCTCGGAGATCGGCAGCGCCTTCAACTCCCCGCTGCGCTCACCCATCCGCTCAGCCAGCGCCACTAGACCCTCCAGCCCCGTCACCTCCCACCTCTCCAAGGTGCTGTTCGGGGAGGACGAGGGCCTGCTGCGACTTGACTGCCTGCGCTACAACCGGGCCGTGAGGGACCTGGGCCAGGCCGTCAGCTCTGCACTGCTCCACCTGCAGGCCGACGGAGTGCTCTGCACCCTCGCCCACACCAGTAAGGGGCTGCTTTGGGTGACAGGTTTGCTGCGGAGCGTGTCGCTTTCCTTTGCAGGTTTTTGGTGTGCAATATCCATTTATTAAAAAGTGCGCTGTCTTGTTTTTTTCAACCCTTCTATTGTTCTAGTCTGTAATAATAAGGAATTTGTTTTGACCAATTTTTTTTCAGACCAAAAAAAAACAAACGTTCTTCTTAAGCATCAATCAAAGAGATGGTTGACTTGATCGCTCTCAAAGTTCCTCTGTATATAAATTGGAAAAAATGGGTCAAGTACCTTGAGTGCTTTTACTGTTAGAATTGGGAGCACTCTTCTCTTTTACTCAAGACTTCTACTAAAACACTTGAATTTAATAAGGTCCCATCCAAGCTTTCAAGTATTGTCAAAGACTAACTGCTTTCTCTTTTAGAAAATAATGGAGAACCTGAAGCATACATGTTTTCTCAAGGTTCTGTAATGTGCTTTCAGGAGAACAAAGTCCTAAGGAGGTGAAGAATGAAAGCAGGCAGCTGCAGAGCAATGTAGAGGAGAACAAGGAGGCTCTTGAACCCAGACACAGCAAGGAGAAACTGGACACTGGGGAAAACAGTAGCAGCAAAACCACAGGAGAGAAATACTCCCCTAAAGTTAGTGACCCTTTATAAAAAGTTTTAAAAACGTGATTTTGTAGTAACACTTTGCACTTTACTTGGTTTTGTCTGTTAGTGTTGTAGGTTTTAATGTAATATTTTTTTGAGGTTCTGTAAAGGTTAGGTGTCTGGGGTGGGAAATATTCTACATTATGTTTTTGTTCCAGCCATGTTTAATTCAACCAGTTAAACCTTCATTCAGGTGCTCTAGTAGTTCATTGCTTCCCTAAACCTGTATCCATCCAGCACTGAACCCCACCCCACCACACCCCATCACAAATAACTTTTTTTCCCTTTTCAGGAAACATCTCTAAAAAGAGATTTCACCCTTTATTTTTCGTCCCATCACAGGAGCTACTCGCGTTGCTCAAATGTGTCGAGGCTGAGATAGCCAACTACGAGGCCTGCCTGAAAGAGGAGGTTGAAAAGAGAAAGAAATACAAGGTAGGTTTCCAAGTCTTTGAGCAGACGGTTGAGTGTATATTACAATACAAGTGTGTGGACCGACCACTAGCAGTTTCACGAGATGCGAATAAACAAACAATTTCAGCTAGAGAAAGGTTTTGCCGATGGACAGAGGCGTCAGTTTTAGGGTAATGCTTCTGAAACAAACACATGTTTTTTTCTGTTTTCCAACAACCTATTGTTTTATTTTTTCAGATTGATGACCAAAGGAGGACTCACAACTATGATGAGTTTATATGTACTTTTATATCCATGCTGGCACAGGAAGGTGAGAATTACTTGCAGTGGAGTATTTGAACTTTACTTGCATTGCTTGGCAGTGTGTGTTACATTGACACTCTGCAGAGAACTTTATACTTCGTGTTCCATGTAAAAGGTAATTAAGAAATGAATATCTTGAAATTGGCTAATGTTTAACCTCTTGCATGAGATTGTACACAAACTTGAAGGAAAGGGACCATTTCTGACTGCTGCACCATGACACTACTGAGAAACCAGTTGATTTATCAGTCTAATTAGATGTTAACTTGAACATACGGTATTGGACTTTGTTGGATGGATTTTACTTTCCAATTTCTTTATTACTTTAAATAGTTATGCATCCTTTAACATTTCCAAGCAGCAGTTTATTTCCACTGTGAAAGAAAGGTGACCACAAGTGTCTGAGAAGAAACAGTGACCTCATTTTGGCTAATGTTGGGCACACTGGCAGAAGAGGGATACAGAGCACAGCATTGTCCCGGCATGATTTTCTATTTCCAGACATCCAGACAGTATTTTCCAGAATTTGCGGACCAATTATAAAAAAAAAAAAAAACATTTTTTCAGGAATTCAATTTCCAATTTTTCAGCTTAGTTGTTAAAAGTTTTCCATTTATTCATTCAGTGTGGCTCACACACCATGTTCTTGTAATTTCTTATCGGTTATCAGATGCTGAAAGACCTCCCTTTAACCCTGTCGATTTGCCTTTCCTCAGGAATGCTGGCCAGCCTTGTGGAACAGAACATCTCTGTACGTCGTCGTCAGGGCGTCAGCATCGGACGCCTCCACAAACAGAGGAAGCCGGACCGTCGGAAACGCTCCCGACCATACAAAGCCAAGCGGCAGTAACCCTGACGCACAAAACCCAGCGCTTGGGAAAACTTGTATTAGCTTAGCTTGTTGAACAGAGGACTACACAGTACTGTACCGAACCAAACCCAGGAACTGGTCTGCGGGTTGGAACGGCAATAAGGGAAACGCTATTGCATATATCCTTAGTATATTCATTGCCGAAGATGCTGCAGTTTTATCAGACCGTTTAATGAAGCTAGTCACACATTCACACACAGATAGGGACTCTTGTTTCACGTGTGCAGTTGTTTTGGGCTGTTCAGATCCAGCTGTGGATGCCCCATTTGTATTCTTCTTATCCTGTTCTGTTTCCTATTTGGGTGATCTCAGTACAGCTCCTTGTGATTCATATACCAGACAAACACAGTATTTGCTTGAGTGATGATGCCAGGTCTGGATTGAGACGCTTGGGTGGTTTGCGGATTGGAGAGGATGAATCCATTAGTTTTTTTCTTCTGCTCTCATAGTTTTATATGTAATAAGGACTTACTTTGTGCCCATTTATCACCAGATTAGTTTAGGGGTGTTTTATCTTTTTTTTGTATATCTGACATTCTTGTTATGTCACATTTATTACATCATTCACATTTTCCTTTTACTAATTCTTCTTATGTTTAGTTACATGTGTTGCTATAATTGTAATTATGCATTATCAAACCTGTTCTTCATTAGTGAACATCTTCATGAACAAATACAGACTGAAGTATAAGTGATCTTGTTGGCCAGCAATTTAGGCAAGCCTGTGCGACAGTTGGGACCTTTTCAGAAAAAAAAAAACTAAACAAAAAAACATTGTGCACATCACCTCACTACTCTTTCTTTTTTATCTGATTCCTGCAAAAGGCAGCTTGTTTCACCTTGCAGTGTTTGAATTACAAAACCAGTGCAGGTTTTTTAATTTAGCAAGATGTCCATAGCCACACAGTGGTCAAAAAAAGTATTGATAGAGAAGTGAAAATGCCTTTAATTAGTTCACACCTTCAGTCCTTTCAAAAAAAGAGAAGAGAAAGAATCACCAAAATATCTTTTTTCTGAGCGTTATAATATTTGGCAGAAGATGCTGAAATCAGTGTAACAGCATTGGAACCGATTTCCTTCGGCTGTCTCATCCAGCCCCTGAATCGTCATAAAGATCCTTTTATTCAAATCATTTTTATTTTTGGAAGGAAAAAAAGTTCAAGCTTGCCATGCCGGTATATAATTTAATAACTGTAAAAATCATGTCTTTGTATTTTTTATTTTTATTGTTGTGATAACTTTCTATGTTTAACTATAAAGCACATGTGAACATTTTTGCACTGTTCCAACAGCTTTATTTGTTATTAAAGCTTCAATAATATTGTACTGTGTACAGGTTTTCCCTTTTCTCCTCCATTACATTCTGGTACGCTGTATGCTGTAGATGATTGGCAGGGGATGTAATCAAGATGTCAATCCATCTATACTTTCTTAGAAATAAAGTCTGTAAGATCATCTCAGTTCAAATACAACCTCCCAATTTACTATTGACAGAAATGTAACATAGTAATACTGTGTTTGAACCAGTTAAAAATAATTAAAATCCCTCTCTTATTAATTACAAGAAATCCCTTGTGCCTTCAATAGTAAGGAGCCCCAGCTATTATGGCCACAGTTTGTGGACCCCTTGCACTTAAAGGGAGCATTCACTGTACCACCATTTCATCAATTTCATCCAATTAAAACATGTCCAAACACTGCTCTCCCAAAGCAAGGATACAACATACACCTTGAACTCCGTAAGATAGATAGATTATATATATATATATATATATATATATATATATATATATATATATATATATATATATATATATAGTTAACATGGCAGTCTGGGGAGCGATCCAAGCTGAAGTCTTTTAGTAATTCTTGTAAAACCAGCTTCGACTCCAATGTGATTTTTATTGTGTATGGTTTTTGTCTCATGGCAGTTGAGCCACAGCGTTGCTAGTCAAAGTGTGTGATGTTTGCATGTTGCCACTAGATGGAGCAAGATCTCTTTAATATTTTTCTTCAGTCAGATATGGTAAAGAACAGAGAGATTTGTCCAAATGCATTTGATACCGTCGTACAGGATTCCGAACTGGAACATATAATGAGAGGTTTTGAAAATGTGCCCAGCATGACTGCAGCAAAAACAAAAGTATTCAAATGTCATTTCTGGCACTTTGGGGAATTTAATTTAATAGATAGGTAATTTCTGAAAGAACAGATCTATTCGGGGGCCCAACTTTGCAGAATTACAATGCTATTCACATTCAATCTGTTAGCTTTGACATAAACAGTGTAACCGCCTAACACAATTGCAATATCATTTAGGGGAACTAACAGGAAAATCTGAATAGAATAGTGTACAATATAATAATATATAATATAAAAGCCAATGCGCGTTTGCTCATTTCACAGATTACTACTAATATTGGACAACCTTTCCTCAAGTAACATGCATTAATTCAAGAAGTGCTAATCGGGACCTGTAAAGCCAACTGGTGGAATTGAATTTGGTGTAATTCTTTTGTTTACAATGAAGTCTCCTATAAGCATCAGTTAAATCAAGTGTAGAAACCCCTAACTAGCCCCCTTGTAAATGTTGACACAAGGACACCCCAGCAAATGAGATGCTGTAACTCAGTGGATCTATCCTTCTTACACACCTTCAAACAAGATTCAACTGGAACTGTAAAATCAGCCCAGTTAGCAGCAATTATCCACCAGGTGTCAGTAAAATGAACTTGCTTTTGAGATATTGCTAGAATATTCAACAGGTTTAAAAATGGGTTCATGAGGCATGATTAAATCTATCCATGCCCTCCCCTCTGATCCTGTTTAGTGGGACATTTTTTTAAAGGAAAGAAACCAAGGCATTCCTGTGTGAATCAAAAAGAGCCTTATTTCTCCTGTGCAGCCTAGCCTGGCTCATCGTTTCTGCAAGGGCGGTGTTTCTTCTCGGACAGGGTGATCTATGCCCTGCTGGGTGCAGCCCCTATCTTATGCACAGGGAATATCCGACCGCATGCAGCAGCACAGTACAGCATAGCCATCTGCCCTTGAAGGGGCCCGGAGCGTGAACTGTAGTGTAGCATTATAAATGGATAACAACTACAGCCTGCTGACTACCAATCTAGAAAGAGGCGTGGAGGATGGTGAAGCAGCATTGTTCTGCAGAGCACCCTACCTGTGGAAAAAGGAAGGAAGCTGACAGGATCAAACATCTGAACAATCTTAAAAGATTACAGACTACCTCCTAATATCTTTGTTGTCCAAGATGAAGAGAATACTGCAAATTTTATGTACCCCAATCTGTTGTTCTGTGATTTTTGGTAGTGAATAGCTAGTGTAGTATAACTGGTACAGATTGCTTGTTAAAATTGTTTACAGGTAACTGAACATAAGAACTAATGAACCATTCAGTGATACCTAGATATTTGATGAGAGTCGGGTTAAAGGGGCAATGGGGTAAACTCCACACCCCAGTCAGTCTACATAAATTCATCTGTCCTAATACCTGTAGAAGGGTCATGTAGATACCCCTTAGGATTGGGGAATCGGTTCGACTGATCCCTAATAGGAGTATCTCAAGCAGCTACTATATATATCTATATATATATATATATATATATATATATATATATATATATATATATATATATATATATATATATATATATATATATATATTAAAGAGATGGAAACTATCAGGTTAATATAGGGTTCTCTGAGAGTTAAAATCCTGGTTCAGCTACTCAAATAAAGAGCTCTTCACTGAACAATCATATAGTTGGCAACCTTAAGAACAACATTTTGGAGCACCTCTTTGAGAATGTTATACACAGGAATACCAGATCCAGTTAATTCTACAAGCTGCAATTTTAACACGGACAAACTTTCACTTGTGAAGCTTCCACTGCATATAAGTGTAGACATTGAACATTATGATGTGTAGCTGTTGAAACCAGAAAAAAAAAAAAATCTCATGTATCCCACACCATGTATATCAAGAGCTTAAGTGTTAAAGTAAACTGGGTCATTACTCATCTGACTGAGCTGCAAGCTGCTCCTTTCTTTTCCTCTGTTCTATTGCTGCTTAATCTGTGTGTGCCACAGTGTCTGAAATATTGCATGCTGTAAAATCTTGCTTTTATTACAGAACATTTGAATATGTTGATGAATAAAGTAGGCTACAAATGTCTGTGTAAACTTAATTTTAAAGGTATTGTACTTGTTTGTATTGCTAATATTGTTACACAAAATGTCTGAGTCTCTTTATAAGGCATTTAATAAGCCTTGAATGCTTGAATAATAATATTGCAATAGATATAAATGTGGGGGATGCTTATTGTGCTATTTCATTAATGGAATACTTAAACAAGCAAGATTTAAGTATTTTATCAAGTGTCTAGTTTTAATCCCCTAAGTATGCTGCTCTATAATATTGATGAGTGGGATTGTCAAGGTGATTGATTACACCTGTGGTCATTTTGCCCCTTTTAAAAATGAATATTTATGTGATAATGCAACGAGTTCCAACCTGGTAAACCTTCTCTCTGTAAGTAGATTTTTGGAAGAAGTTTCTGTAAAGAAGGAAAGAGGAGTCTCAAAACCTTGAGCCACTGCCCCAGACATGTTTTATTAATTTAGAAATGCTCTCTGCACAGAACCTGGCAGTACAACAGAAGAGCTTTATATCCAGGCTTGGGGGATTTCTTTGTGTTTCCTATGAAAGATCTCTTTGAGAACATCTAAACTTATATAAGAAGGTCTGCCTAGAACCCCAAATGAGGAAAGCTTTACCTCTTAGTTTATTCAATTCATCCATGACTATAGTGTTCCGAATCCTTTATCTGTATTAAAAAGTCCCATACAGTAATCCAATCAACGTGCCTGATTCACAGCTGGCTTTCTGACATTTGTGTTGTCCCATGCACGGCAAATTTTTTTTTTAACAAAATAGTATCATTCGCACAATTAATTTTTCAAACAACTGTTGATTGTAACATTTTTATGGAATAATATTAAAATTGATAGTCAGTTAATGATGACTCTTGATATACCTTGCCCCAAAGACTTCTACTGCAAGACACAGGGTCAATATTAAAGGGGTTATAGTTAATAAAATAATTTAATTAATCATGCCAGTCATGCACTTCTATTCCATAAGCAGATCTGAATTGTACTGTTTTGAATGAAGCACATGTTATAGTGTACATGCATCATGCATTGATTTTTTGATGATTTCTACTGCCATGGTATGTTAAAGAAGTCTCTGTTTGCTTGCCTTCCTAAAAGGTAATCTTTTACTTCATTCTTCATTTCATCAGAAGAGTGGAAATACTCTCTAACCTTTTAGTGTTGACTCAAATGTCTATTCAGAACTCTGCATTCCATGTCTATATACCTTGAATGGTGTCTAGCGGTCATAGTCACCAAAACCAACATAGAGCAAGGACAAGGCCATGCAGGGTGCTATTAGTGATGCTGAACATGTTTCTTGCTTTATAGAGGTCATCATCTGGTCAAGCAGACCTTCTTTTGAACCATTGCCCTCACAGCATATAAAAGTTGATGCCATTTGAGGTAATGCTAAACCAGGTATTACAGAGCAAAATGTTCTAGATAACAATGTTCCAAATGGGATTGTTCTAAATCAGGGGTGTCCAATCATGGTCCATTCCACTCCAGGTTTAACAGGTAAAATTAGATAATTAACTACTTCAGGGTCTAGACGGAGGTTCAGTTGGTTGGTTCAATTTACAAGTACAGGGTTGAAACAAAGACCAGGAGTGGAAGGGCCAACTTAGGTCACCCCTGTTCTAAATGTTTCTTGCAGACATGGTGTAATATCCTCTAGGGGGATAAATATATTAATAGCTGCACAGATAACCATATTATTTCAGTTTGGTCTGGCTCAGGTTTATACTGTACAGAAGGGAACTAAAAATAGATCCCACAACAATTGCAATAACAATTGCAATATTAATAGTAGACACACCACAGGCCTAATCTAATAACATTAGTAATAATATCTAATCAATAAACCAGAACAACATCTTTAATATTTCCAGCTTCATAACTCATTTCATAGCTCCATTTTGCTCAAAACTCTGCAGATATTTGCTCAGTCACATGCCCGGTAGATTCATGCAAATCTTTATTGATGACAGGGGCATCGAAGGCACAGTACAAACCATGTCTCTTGTTAATTTTAATGCATCAGCCCATGCACTTTAATATGCAAACACTTCTCACCCTACATTAGTAGTTTAAAAATGTATCACAATCGATCCTTCAGCTCTTCTGTCACTGGAAGTATTGCTCCAAGCAGGATGACTGTGACGGACCAGGTACAGTTATTACTGCACAGCTGGGGAGAGTGCAGCTGAAGAAGACAAATCTATTCAACACTGCAGGGGGGGGGTTCAGCAATCAAGCAATCTAAGAGCTCATTACCTTCATTACAAACCCTGGTCTTATAATTAGATTGTTATCAATAACCATGAACTCACTGTCTTTAGAAATGGAATTAGATTTCTGACTCTTAGCACGCCAATAGATTTGTAAGTTCAAATCTATGATGTCTCTCTAAATAGATCAGGTTTAGTGCATTCACACATTGGTGTACAGTATGTGTATTTGCTTTTGTGCACTTGTATGCTTATGCCTGCACATGTCCACGTATTATTATATATATATATATATATATATATATATATATATATATATATATATATATATATATATGTGTGTGTGTGTGTGTGTGTGTGTGTGTGTGTGTGTGTGTGTGTGTGTGTGTGTGTGTGTGTGTGTGTGTGTGTGCGAGTGTGCGTGCGTGTTTTGTTTTAGTTTCTTCTTCTTCTTCTTCTTCTTCTTCTTCTTCTTCTTCTTCTTCTTCTTCTTCTTCTTCTTCTTCTTACTCTTCTTCTTCTTCTTACATTTTGACAGTGTAGTTGCTTGCAAAACTTGTAAATGAAAGGCTCTGTGCTTTCCTGGATATTAATCGAAGCAGCTTCACAATGTTTGATTCAATGTACATCAGGTGCAATCTTATACATTTAATTGAAGCCCAACGAACTAGTCTACAGCAATACTCAGCACTGCTGTTTTCACTTTACAATCTTCTATCCAACCAGGCGAGAGAAAGAAAGGGGTGTTGTTTCTCAGGGCGCGTTCCCTGTGGAGTACACACGCGCGCTCCACCCCCTTCACGTGGACGCGCCCGTGTTCCGTGTTTCTGGTGCCCCTTAGCGTCAGCGTCGGGGTTCGTGCCTGCGCGCTTGATCCGTGCAGGTTGCTGGTTTGTAGGTGATGATGGCGGAAGAGGATCACCGTTGAGTTCTCGCTCTGTTATTCTTTTTAATTTTTTTTTTTTTTTATAAAATACTGTTACAAAAAATACTCTAATACTCCTTGTCTCTATTAACCGAGATCATGGGGAACGAAGCCAGCATGGAGGGTGGAGAGCAACCCGGGGAAACAGGATCTGGCATCTCCACGGCAGGAGCTCCGGGTTCCATTTCAGCACCAGCGGGCTCTGGACAGCTCATCAAGCCCAGCAATGGAGTTGCAGTCGGGGGTGGAGCGGCGGCCGGACCCACGGCAGGGATTAACGGGTACAGTAGAGGACATTGCATTCCATTTCCTGGCAAACAGTATATATTATATATTATCGCCAGATTACACTTTTATTATGACGATTACATTCGCTGCTTTGTAATATGAATTTTGCACCGAATATGCCATGTGTGTGTGTGTGTGTGTGTGTGTGTGTGTGTGTGTGTGTGTGTGGTTGACTTTGGTTCGGTATTGAAGTCCAGTAACCCAATTGCAGTTCCAGGGTTCACCTTTTTATGTATCGACATTGGTGTGTACTACTGTGCACTAGAAGCCTGATTTTACGAGGCAGGCTGTGCTGTCATTCATTATTCATTGAACATTTTCAATGGAATATTTATCATTTTCACTTGGAGCCAGAGATATTTATTCCAATTTTAATAAAACCATTTGTTTTTAAATGCATGCATGATTTGTAATCTGTTTATTCAATGCAATTAATAGGTTAACTCAGTGCAGGTAATTGTTACAAGCAGTCTGACAGACGTGATGAGTAGTTGAAAGTACCCTATTTCTTTGAGGAGCAATACTATTTCTGCATTTTGCATTTTGAGTACGATTTGCTTTTGGGATTTTGTGAATGCGTTTCGGTTAAAACAACACAATTACAGCACAGCATTGTGCAATGTACAGTCCTTAAAACGGAACGGATATACATATATTACATACAAGAATTCGTTTAAAAAACACTATACTTGGTTATTAAAACGGGAAAGTGGAACTTAACGAATGCCTTAGAACTTAGTTATTATGAAATTCTGACATTAAAGCCTGTGCATTCTGAAACGCGTGCTTATTTATTTCCTAGTAAATCTGGTTGCTGTTTCGTAATAGCGTAAACAGGACACACCTTGCTAAAACGCGTTACCATACATTAAAATCCAATTCTGTCGTTTTAATAGCAATGCACTTCCGTGGCGTGCCGGATTTTTTTATTATACTTACTGCATAAACAACCGTCAGCCGACGAGTATGTCTCCTATCGTATGCCATACCCTGTATATTGCAGTGTCAATACAGTGCTCAGTACAGTGAATGGATGCTCGCTGTTGATTTGTGGAAGACGACCTCAAGAGTCCATTCATTTCAGTATAGGTAAATACAAGGCGTTGGAAGCAGGCTGTAGTGTGTTTCTGATAATGAAGGCATGCAGCCCTCACCTAGAGAGACATTTATATTAATATTTAATGACAAAACAGATCTGTAAAATAGCAAAAAGTAAAAAGCAAAAGGAATAAAAAAAGGCCTTTAGTCTTTTAAAATGCTGGGATTGTAGGAATATCAGTGAAACGGAAGGAACGCATACACTATGACACGTTACATTAACCCATTAAGTGCCATTGTCCTCATGGGAGGATAGGCTACTTTTGTAATTTTTGACACATTTTTAACTGGCATCTAGCTGTTATTTCAATTTTCTTTTTTTAACTGTATTGCTATGATAACTTACTCTAATTTTGTTAACAACACAAGTTAAGTCTAAGTGTAACTGTTAATGTAGATGCTTTTATGACCCCTCAATATAAAATAAGAACCAGAAGTCTAAATGTCTTGGTGTTTTCCTACAACAATGATGATACATCTTCATTTTCTATATGCTGATCTTCATAGCCAGCATAACATTTCACTACATTTTTTTTTTTCTGTGAAGAAACATTCATTTGTAACGCATGCAATTACATAAATACAGTATATGTTCAGATTTTTTTCCAAGAAAAAATTATATTGGACATAATGGATTGACAGAGATGTCAGGCTAGGTTTATGTAATGCTATTGGAGTAAGATCTTAGAATGTGTTTTCCTGTTAGCAGTGAAAGGCATTGATAATGTTTTAGCCTCTATAGTTGTACTGCTTGTCTCATTGCTTGTTAAACACATTCACAGCAGCACTATCAGAAAGGCATTCAGTGGATTTGCTTTCTGGGCTGCCATGAAGGAGGGTTGACAAGGTGTCAGAAATCCAGTGGTTTTGTGGTTATTGGCCATTTTTCAGAATGGTATTGACCTCCAACATATATTTCATAGTTAATGCGTAGCCAGTCAAATAAGCGGCCACTGTCATAATGACTAAACCTTCCTTCTTTTTAGCAGTGACTTCTGATAAAGAAAGGGAGGAAACTTACAGTATTGATGACATTTGACAGTCTGTCACAGTCAGCCTCTTGATTGCAGATTGGCATTACAATTGTGAAAATCACTGCTGTTCCCAAGGCAGAGTCTTTCATTCTGTTGCAGCAGTCTGCATTGGGAAACTAATTAAAACAGTATTGAGATTCGGTTATTAGATAGGTTTGTAGCAGTACAGTACCATAGAACTAACGTTTATATTGCTCCTTTTACATCTAGCACCTCAAGGCTCTGACTGCTACACTGAGATTTAGGCTTGCCAAGGTCCACTGCCATCAATCAGTCCATTATGCATTCGGTTCAGAAGAATGTGAAACAGTGCGTGATGTTGTGTGATGTTTTGTGGTGGTTCTCCTACAAGGCATGACAGCCATTATGATTCATCTTAACTCTGAACAGGAGGGCCACCCTCACTGGAAATGGTAAATACAGAACATTCGTCATTTTATTCCAAGTCCACTATGCTCTGTAGTGAAGACTGTAAGAATGACCCATTCATTGGCTATAGACTGCACTCAAATCTCGCCCCCAGTTGAGACAGAGTGACGTCAAATCAACTGAGCCTCCTGTACACCGCTCCCTCCAATTTAGCATCAATTTTTTTTTTTATGGAGGAACTGCCTAACCTACTGTGCATCAACCCTTTTTTAAATCAATGAAGACATTGGTAAATACTTCCTGTAGCAACATTTGCCTACTTACAATATAGTAGTTCCCCGCTGCTCTTCTTTGAACTAGTGGTATGAGATCTTTAATACAAACAGACAGAGGTGACCTCGATGCCTTCGTGAAACGCTTGGTTAGCAAAGCCAACAACACAGTGCCACCTAATAATACCCAACTGAGGATATGAGGCAGAGGCAAGAGTGTGCTCCATCGTTAGTGATGGGATTCGGTGAGGGAAACCAGCAATGATAATCAGACCTTCCTCAGTAATTGATGATCGGTAATCTTTGATGTATTTTTGCATAATGTTTCAGTGTGAATGTTGCAGGTTTCATATGTTCTGCATTGTCATTTCATTTTGTTCATGAGGTTCCCTTAAAATGAATTAAACTTTGCTGCCCAGTGTCCAATGTATTTGACATTGAGAAAATAGGCATGAAATCGGTATGGGAACATACCCAAGGGAGTATAAGGTTACACTTTGATTTATACCAATCCTCGCTGGCACAAGCAATAAACACTCTCTATCAATCATTGTGTAAACCTTTTTATGGTGGTTTATTTAAACATGTCTGTATCTAGAACGGAATACATGTCTAATTGTTTGTTGAATGAAAAACAACTGATTTATTCATAATTCTGATCAGAATGAAATACTGCCTATTGCCACCAGCACTACTCCCTACAACATAACATTCAGATTTTGATGAGACCAAACCTTGCTCAGTTTCATTAGATGATGAAAACAGCATGCAGGCTGGAGGTTTGTGCCTCTGGTTATAAAATGCAGATCTCTGAGAATGAATCTGTCCCAAGGTGTCAGCTGTGGATTGATCTATTATTGGTGTCAAGAGACTTTGAGAATAACATAGTTGTGTGCCCTAACCCTAACCCTCACACCCACCACACACCTTCCCCCGACAGCCTGAATGTAAAAGGTGACACTTTACATTAAGTGTCTGTGTATTTCCATTGTAGTTACCTAGTACCTACACATGTACTTATACATAATTACAGTGGTATTATGCATAGCTACAGTTTACTTAATGTGTAAGTCTTTTTGCACAAGATATGTAAGTACACAGTTGTATCAGAAAAGGGTTAGGGATAGGGATAGGATTTGGGTTTGGGTTAGAGTTATATCAGGCAAAAAGATTTACACTTAAGTACATTGTAACAATGCATGATAACATTGTAATTACATGTCAGTACTCAAGTATTTACTAAGTAACTACTATTTAAATACACAGTAATTAGAGAATTAATTTAATTAAACTTAATGTAAAGTGTTACTGTGTAAAATAACATTTTATTTTGAGTGCTTTTACTCAGTTCTGCAGCTGGGGCAGAAGCACAGGGAGGGAGGAGTGATGGATCCCTTCATATTTGCACTTGATAATTGAGTTACTGGCCTCCAGAGGCCAAGCTGTCTGCATCTGTCCTCTCTTTAAAGCAATACAGAAGATAACGTGTGTGTGTTTTTTTTTTATTGTAATGTCATAAACTCATTACTTGCTGTTAGCTCTCCTTGCAGCATGTTTGATAGATAGATCTGTATACAGATGTTGAGGTTTTGCTGTATTGTTTTCATGGGGGTGCATGCTGATGAATGTGCCAGCTTTGTTCTGCTTGCTAGGTACTGTATGAGCGAGTGTGTGTACCTTCAAATCTCCGGGCAGTAAAGTATCACTGCAGAGTGTCACTTCATTCCATTGGCTTTGCCCTTTGAGTAGTTTTGATTCCAACTGGTAATTGTAAATTAAACTGTAAGATACCTTAATTAAAAATTGCATGTTTTGATTCACCACCTTCTTTAAGTCTTCTGCAAATTTTCAATCTACAGATGACCTTTGTACTTGGGAGTGGTGGTGTCTAACAAAATGTAAACAGAGCCGCTAATTGCCTGTCCTATTTCACTGCAGAGTGAGTGCAGATTTAGATTTGTTTTATGCCTCTATTGCCTCTATCATTTTTACAGATGCAGCAGCAAGCATGTTGGGTGAGATTGCCACAAACAGGCCCTCTATCACTCACTCCAGGGCTGTGGCTGTGGAGATATTTGTGCAGGACACTGAATTGAAGACGTAGACACAGACAAAAATGGTTCACAAAAATATGCTTTACAGTTTCTTCATAATTAATTGAAATGTTAACAACTGTGCAAGATTTATTTTTGGCAGAACACGTATTAAAATAGGGGTGAAAGAACAAACAAAAGCACAAGTGGTAATGGATAATAAGCCTGCTTCACTGAGTTTAAAAGCTGAAAGCATGCCATCACTCCATGGCACCAGTAAGTAAGACATTTTGTTTTTGATAAGCAGAGCTGATGTCAATCTATCCATGTCAAAAAATGCCACTGTAATTGACTCTGGAAAGACGAGCTCTTCCGAGTAATGTGGTTATTTAACTAAGACAGCTTGCTGAGTCTCAAAACCTCATTTACAGCACGGCTCTGGAGATGATGATGACCGACAGTAAAATGTACAAAATACTGACGCTGTGTGCTCAGAAGTACTGACAGTGTGTAGTTTAATGTGCTAGCCCGTGACTTTTATAACATCGTCGCTACTCCTTGGTGCTGCCTCTCGTGCACTGTGTATCATTTGGATATTTTTGCTTCCTGTCTCCAATCTGCATATCTCCTTCTGCATCAACAGCAACACACTTTGCAATTGCAGTAGCTACAGTTGACCTCCATACAGGGGGACATACTGGAGGTATTCAGTTCATTATGTAACAGAAAGCAACACTCTGTGACTTTCAGACCAACAGGATTCTGTCACAGTTTTTAAAAACACTAAAGCACCACCAATATCCCTAGTAACACCTCATGAATAGTATTCGTACTTCTTTATCGTTGTCTTAGATCTTCAAGTTAATAAAGTAACTTAACAGAATACATAGGTGCTTTGCAGAGCCTTCATTTGTAACTCCCAATTGATCGTGTAGGAAGTACATTATTCTAGTGTGGAGGTTGTATAGCTGCTATATTTGGAGACTTCTTTAGTCTAAATCCCCCAGCGATGTGCCTTGTAAGATACATAAGCTCTTCCCATTCGACGTATTTGCATAGCAGTACTACAAAAAAAAAACCCAAAACAGGCAAATCATTATAATCCAACAATAATTAATTCCGAGGTAAAGCTATTTGGATTGCTGACCCTCATTATCTCATTCAGAATTTCTCAGCTATTAATTAATCCCTTCGTTAAACATTGCATGAAAAATATGGCATTGTTAGGCTACTGTCCTATCGAGTCATCTGAAACACATTACTTGGCATGCACTGTCAGTAACTCTGTAAGATGATTTGTTCATACTATAGAAGTGTCCACAGGCTGTTGGTATCATTGTGTGTTTCATTCACAGCCTCCTTCAACACAGTGTCCCTGAGTAGATGCTGTTTTCTGTGCTGCCATCATTTTAAACTAAACCCAGTACTGGTGCAGGTTCCTTCTTTCTGGTTTGCATAATTAACATAGCTTTACATTAGCGTCCCCCATCCCTCCCCTTATCCATGAACTTAGTTTGAGTATTAGCCTTTGGGAGGTAATTATTTCATCTGATGAGAGTGCAGTATGTTTCCTCAACCTTCTTCAGTGATGATGAATGTGTTTGATTCCCCAGTGATTGCCGACCTGGAACATGTGATTGGGATCTTACATTATGTAGAACAGGGAGCCGGCACTGACAAGCAGTAGCTGTGGTTGATTTTCTTAGAGGTTACAGAATGGAATGGAACCTGCATTTCTACAGAACCTTTTAGCCTTGCACAGTCTTGAAGAGCTTTTCAAACACTATGTGCATCAGTCACTGAGCAACCACATAAATACCACCATACCATGTAGGTCAGAAATACATACACCCATTGCATGTACATGGAACACCCACTCCAAGTTCCATCTCCATTGGATGAGCAAGTTCTTACATGTTGAATGGAAGCCTCCCTTATACCCTCTCTTATGCCACCAATGAGATGGTTCCCCGTTATTGCTGTTATTATTGCCAATCTAAATGTAATGGGCCATATTTTCAAAGCATTTACTCCAGTCTTTAATAAACTGCTATTTTTTGAAAGAGCTAAAACACATGTTTTACAAAACTAGAACCCAAGCAACTAAGTCATTTATTTCAAGCTCTCTTCAGCACTCTCAAGGTGTTTTGTTTTTCATTTTGTAGTATTCACATGTTTTGTTTTTTTTTACTTCTTTCAAAAAATAGGATTTCCACTATTGAATCAATGTACATTGTACTGTATGCTAAGAACTGTTGAAATCAAATGGGCAAGAAACATCATTTTATATGACTTTTAACAGTTTAACACTGTATAGAAGTTTACTATAAAAACAGACACAGGAAAATCATGAATTCAATAACTCAAAAGTTAAAGGCATGGTAAATAGGGCCCTATAATGGAGCCCCAATACAATAAAAAGCACAGCAAACGAGTGCAGCAAAGGAGAAGGGGATCTGTAACTTATGATGACCAAGGGGATCTGTAACTGATGATGACCAAGGGGATCTGTAACTTATGATGACCAAGGGGATCTGTAACTGATGATGACCAAGGGGATCTGTAACTGATGATGACCAAGGGGATCTGTAACTTATGATGACCAAGGGGATCTGTAACTGATGATGACCAAGGATTGAAAAAGGGAGCATTACAAATTCAAGCCGCATTACACCAATGAAGCTGAGGAATTATCAGGGGAGCTGAATATATTAGCTTGTCTGCGTGCAATAATTGCCTGGAAATGGGAAGGGTCATAGCTAATTGCCTACATAAGAGAGTGACCAGAACCTCTCTTCACTCATTAACCAGAGAGACTGACGTTAGGCAATCTTCAGTGTCCACTCCTCAATGGCAGATGTAGACACTCGATAATGCTGTATATAACCACTGCAACTTAGCAGCTGTGTATAATCACCACACCACAGTGTAGAAGCTGTGTATTGTGGAAAATATAACAGATTTGAACATGCTGCTGGTATTTATTTTTGTTGCATGGATATCAGTGCGTTTGTACCCAGCTTATTTTACAAGTGGCATTAGTTTATTGGGGGTGGTCTTGCTCAATCCGCCAGCATCTCTGTATGCTCTGCAGCATTCAGTGTGTTGGTCCAAGGAGGCCACGCCCTCTTCTACTGGGAGCACGGTACTGGATTCTTAATTTGCAGTACAGATCTAGTAACATATTTACAGGAGGCAAATGGAATTGAAAGCAATTGAATACTGTAATTATGCTTTTTGCATATGTTGCATGTGCCGTAGAATAAAATATCTACCCAAACAATTACAATCACACAGCATAGTAATTTAGAACCTCTTTCATTGATCATCTGGGAAAGAGCAGCTTGCACCTACAGAAGATGGAGCAGAGAAGCCTTTCTGCACATAAAACACTGTTATGTGGGCACACACACACGTGCGCACACACACACACAACACACACACACACACACACACACACACACAGACACAACACACACACAAAAACACACACACACACACACACACACACACACACACACACACACACACACACACAGCCTTTTCAGAAAGCACTGCAACGTGAAGGACAGCGTGCTATAATGAGGAAAGCATGCATGAGTGCTTGTTTCTCATTTAAATGCGCTTGTACTGTAAATCAAGCAAATAGCCTTAAAGAGGTCTTTATAAGTCCACATGGGCGATGGATTTCTGAGCTTGATTTCATAAAACGGAGGTGCTCTGCAGATTGCAGCCCAAAGAAATGAATACCCTTGAAGCATAACCCTGACAACCTCCTTCAGTGTGCTGGGAATTCCAGTAAACCTGTGCTGAAGCACGTGCCTGCATGGGGTCAGTACCAGGTTTTTCACTGAAAAAGCACAGTGGGGTTGGTGAAATATTCAAAAAGGGGAGAAAGAAATGCTGATTTAGGAGTACATACCGTATAGGTGCCGTCAAGCCTCTTCTCCTCCTGAGAGGGCTCAGGCATCACGTTTAGGGTGAAAAAAAAATAATAATAAATGAAAAAAAAAAAAATCTCTATATATATGTATATATATATATATATATATGAATTATACTGTGTGCAATGGAATAGCTAATCAATTATCTTAAATAGTGCTTATCCAGAAACTCTGATCATGTGCATTATTTATGCACTGCTTTGTTTTCTTATGTATCTTCATTCATAATTTAATATATTGGCATTCAATTCCCCATTATAAAAATAACCTTTAAGTGCCTTTGCATCCGCAAAGATGTGCAAATTAGTTTTATAATTGTTACTTTGCTAACACTTTTTACTCTTTGTTAATCATGCTGATGTTTTACCTGCAACTGTGATTTGACCTTCTCATTAAAAGATTTCTTCCTAGTAATTAAAAGGTCATTAAAAAATAACATCTGCAAATCGATTCTGCCAGACATAAAGCTCAATACTATATATGAATGTTTTTTTTTTTTTCAGGTCAAACTATTTTTTAAAACTTGATTTGATCAATAAAGCAACTGATTTCGCAGTATTCATGAAAGCTTAGGTGCTCAATAAGGGCCCCTTCTTTTCATTACTAAGCTTAACATGGCTACTGGTACTCTCTCTACTTCGTTGATCAGTCACCATGCTGGACTTCCTGCAGAGTCTCAAGTCTCATTGACAAACACATGCCTGTGTGAACTCAGAAGCTGCTGGTAAGACCATGGCTTCAGAGGAAAAGGGTCAATAAGTACACACCAGAACCCAAGCACTGAATGCATGTATCAACTAGCACAGTGTTGACTGCACTGGGGGCATGCCCAGCAATGTGACTATGCCCTTGTACATTTTATAACAGTAATGTTACAGAGCTAGTACAGTGATAGTGATATCTGGTCTCATTCCCTGAACCTTCACTGTATTGTAATCATGGTCATTGTTAGTTTGGACTGCTCTCTCCCACCCTCTAGCCTTTTTCTTAGTTTAATGTTGAATTTCAGAGAAATTTAGGGACACACAACCAAAAAAAGACTAATTTGTTTCTAATTTATTAATTTGTGAGTCATTTACAGTTTTACTAATGTTATTGACTGGCACCAACAATTAGGCTCTGAAGGCAATTTAATGGAATATTTTAAAGAATAATCTGGGAACAAATTGAAAACGTTGAGCAAAATAGCATGTATGAGTTTAACAGTACTGGGGGTGGAGAAGAAAAATCATTAATTGCTTTCAGCAATCCATTTATTTGCAGCTTAAACAGTTTGTAAAATGAATCAGTTTCTCACAAGCAGCTGATGTAAGGTCTATCAAAAAAAAAAAAAAAACTTTATAAATGCGTCTCAGTCGAGTGTCTGGAAAGGCTAGCTGTGGCTTGCTCTCACAACTAAACAGTTCCTGGATATTGAATGCATAAGGAACTAGTGTTCGGTTACTATGCACATCATCATCAGCAGCAGCATACACTCCATTAGGTCTTTTTTGCACAGAGCAATTGCAGTGCACATTCCCGTTTATGATTGAGTGCTTTAAAGTTATGTACAGACGGGTAATATATTGTGGGTCTTTGCATCCTTTTGGCGTTTCTGTTTTTCTCGCCAGAACTTGGGATTGTCCGCTAGCACCGTGGAGCAGTAATTAGGGAGGCGTGCAAGATTAGTGGACAAGAAACTGGAAGCACCTCTGATTATCTAGCATACACGTTTGAGTTAATGGGCTGGCATTCACATGACAGATTAATTTGTTTAGTAATTGGAATTCTCCTCTAGCATTCTGAAATATACCTGCATGTCCCTGTTGCAAGTCAGTTTCGGTTGCAATAGACAAAGATACCTGGAGCCAGGTGTGCTAGGTGCTGACTGTAATGACTGATGTTCAAAAGCGATGACTGTAATTCATGAGAACAGGCTGCGTATTTCCATCCTTAATTTCCCTGCAGGAATTGGAAGCAGGTTAGCAGACAATATATCCCTTCAGAACAAATTATACACATACAGTCATTTTTCACCCAGCCCATATACAGCTACAGTATGTTAGCCATATTGTGCATTAGGGCATCATATAATAACACCAGTATCTGTGTTCTTGCATGTAAGAGAGAGCTTCCAAATGCCAACTTGGATACACTTCTGTTGTATAACTTTTGAGCTGCAAATGAAAGGATATGATTATACATTTTATAATGTACTGTGTGACAGTTGATACCTGGAGTATTTGAAGCCTTTCAGTATGGGAAGGGAGGTGAGGTTTTGCTCGAGATCTGGTTTTGCTCTTTTTTTCTAATTTTTTTTATAGTCTCTGGTGCAAATCTAATTGTGAATTAGCATTCTGTAACATGGCACAGTTTAAAGCATCTGAGGAATTGTGAAAAAGAACAGAATAGAATAAAAGTCTCTGCTTGTCTCTGATGGCTCTTTGAAACCCTGGCAGTCAAACGGAAAGAGTTACAGGATAAGAACAATGGGAGGATAACAGGTTAATTGAAAAGCTTTCCTCAGATTTAAAAATCCTTTTCTCTAAGGCAACTGGGGGAATAAAGAGATTTTTATTTAATTCCTTTGACAGTTCAGCATGTTTATACTGACATTGGATGTGATGGGACACCTTATCCTGTAAATCCCCTTTGAACAATGAGGACCTTTTATTATATTGGGGGAAAATACAAGTGTCAGACAGAGGCTGATTAGCACGCCGAAACCTGTGTGTGCAAATTTCTATTCTATTGTGACAGCCTAAAAGACTTGTTCCCCATTTTCAACGCAGTTCATTTTCTTGGTGCAGTTAGTCATTGATGCACACAGATAAACTGGATGACGGTAGGACTAACTTACTTACTACTAACCCCTCGTGCTCTTGACTCACCCCAGCGCCTGGTGCCAACACTGACCAGAAGTACAGTACACAGCTTACCTTCTCATGCAGTTCATGCTGCCTTTATAAGGGTTAAGTACAAGTGAGAAAGAAGCTCGGCAC
This sequence comes from Polyodon spathula, assembly GCF_017654505.1. Lineage (NCBI taxonomy): Eukaryota > Metazoa > Chordata > Actinopteri > Acipenseriformes > Polyodontidae > Polyodon > Polyodon spathula. Next base: position 36,616,661 of record NC_054549.1, on the reverse strand, counting down.
CCATTTTGTAAGAGGTTCAAGCTACCAAGCCAACAGAAACTCAATGGACATTTTCTAATGATTCTGTAGTAGCAGGATGCGGCCCATTAAGTATGTATGTGTTTCAGCTCCGCCCCTTTTGAATGACTGTATTCAGGAGAGAATGCTTCAGTCCTTGGGGGTGTAACGTGAAAGATAACACCTGATGTGTGAAAGCATTAAGTACGGATATAATACAATGATTTATTCTAACTGGATCCTGTTTTATCCTGTGTTCTCAAATAAATGCACAACAAAGATGCTGCAGTTGTGCCTCCAGCTGTTGTTATTCATCCACTATCCGTCCTGTGTGGCTCCCTAGCCTGCCTGCTATGTTCAAGGACCCTGCTCCTCAGTGTGATGGCTTTTTGTCCATGTAACAGGCATGGTGCGTGCAATCACTGCTGAGTGATAGGCAGGAGATCGAGACGGAGGTTGAAGTTACCACGCCCTGCAGGCGCGCAGGTTTATTTACATGTACACACACAATGGCAGTGCACTGAGGACATACGGCCAGTACAAAAACCGATCAAAATAAAGGTGCCATGAAATGCATGTGCTACTCCCTAAGGCATGGAGGTCTCACTTTATATACCTCGCTCACTATACATTAGTGGGCTCTACAGTCCCTAAACTAATCTTCCTGCTCAATTATAAGAAAACCTGACTACTAGCAGAGCCTTTGGTAGTTTCCCTTTCTTTATCTTCTGATCCCGTTCACTCACGACGATCAGGATCACAGCCAGGCCTCTAGGTCCGGGTAGCGTGGACGATACAGCCCATTATCCTTAGAGTTGAAGCAGCCCTGAGGTGAATAAACAGGACCTACCTGCTGATTATTCACAGCTGGCAATCACACATAGCAGGCAGGCTTTCCTAGGACTGTCAGGTACTTCATTAATTATTTACAACAATTATAAAAAACACACACTATTTATAATATACATCACACAAAAAAAGACCTCTTTATCTGCAGGACTCCTGTCCTGCTCCAGTCCAATTTTCCTTCCTGCCTCAATCCACAATTTGCTCAGTTAGTGGTCCCTGTGAGAAAGGTACTCTACTGGGATCCTATTAAATACTCTCTCTGCCCCACTTCCTATGTTACCCTTGTTGTTAGTGTTAGGTAACTGACAGCTCAGAGGTCATAGGTCAGAAAAAAGATTATTTCAACCGACAACAGGATAGCTCTGCAGTCTTTAAACAGCTTGGCCCAGTTGAGGCACAATCATAACTAGTTATTTTTCTTGTGTTCCTTTTTCAGCCTGTCGGGGAGACCCAACCAAATTAATCCTGTGGCCAGTCCGAAACCATCGTCTCAAGCTGGCTATGCTGACAGCAGAACAGGGGGTGGAGGGCACACCGAGCCCTATCGGCTAGCTGCCCATGACAACCCCAGAGAACAGAAGACCCAGGGGCCAGGGCAAGGTCAGGGGCAGGGACAGGGGCCCCATCACTCCCTCCACGTGGACACCAGCGTGGGGTCAGGGAAGTCACCCTCGGTCTCGCCCTGCACCACGCCCACATCACCCTACTCTGTGCCCCAGATCGCCCCGATGCCCAGCAGCAAAGTGTGTCCCCTCTGCAAAACCACCGATCTGACAGTCCTGCACAACCAGCCAAACTTCAACACCTGTACCCAGTGCCGCTCCACAGTGTGCAACCAGTGTGGGTTCAACCCCAACCCACACCTCACTGAGGTAGGTGCTCATTCACTGTAAAGACGCCAGCCCTCTTCTCTTTGGTTTAGCAGGTGATGACTTTAGAAAAGGCAGGCACACAAATAGGACAATTTGAATGTGTTTTTTTCCTGGAAGAAAAATAAGACTTTACAAAATAGACAAATAATATTTTTACACCGTCTGTCTGCCTATCTAGTTCTCTTTCTGCCTGTCAAATAAACAGCTAAGAAAAAGGTTTATGTAGCCTTTTAGTTTTTTAACAAGGGAACATCAACTATCAGGCAAGGGGATCACTTTTCTGTCCATAACTGCATCCCACCTATTATACCATATAGCTGCTGGTAGTGTTTTATTACAAGAACACAAAGCTTCTGTCCTTATAGAGCTGGTAGAGGAAGAGCAATTAGGAATATTGACGTGAAGGCAGTTGTACAGATGGCCTTATCTGCAGTGCAGCGCCCATGAGCCAGATGAAGATAGGCCAAAAACCTGAACCTTTATTGTGTGTGGAAATGTTAGCACAGTGAAATGATAACAACACAGTTTATGGCTATGGTAGCAGCAGGAATGCTGTACAATATTACAATGTACATAAAACAGAGATGCCTAAAAACAAGCACGAACCACCAGCAGCATTAGAAGGCATAGCCAGTATATCAAGGACGTTTTATTGGTGGAAACAAGAATTGTGCATACAGTGGCTTAATGATCAAATTACTTCTGTGTGCCAGAGGGCAGTTGCCAGGTTATGCTTTCAGGAACCAGCTAAATATGTGCATTCCAGTATGAGAGTGTGACGATATTAAAGTTTCGTTTCCATCCTCTGCATTTTACTTGTTTAATATCCTATTATGAGTGTTGTGTTATTTTTATGATGTTCTGCTGTTGAGGTATTAGTGAGACTGGAAACAGGTTTTCAAGAGGCAAAGAAACTTGCGCTCCTGTGGCTGCTTGTCACGGACGGTTTGAGTGGTGCGCGAGGGCATTGACGTCAGGTTGAGGATGCAATATAAACACAAAGGATACGCCCTGAAACGGCCGCAGCCGTATCTTTATTAAATAATAAAACAAAGATTTAAACCAAGCACACAATAAACAAAAGGACACACGGGCCAAAGTAAAACAAACACATAACTATAAATCTATTCGATAACAACGAGTACCTCGTTCGCTGGCTGGTAGCATTCGTTTTTAATCTCTTTTATTCTAGTCACAACTCTCTTCACAGCTCTGAGCCTGGAATGGGTCTTTTATACTGCGGCTGGAGCCTAAATTACCTATTAAACCATGACCTTATTAAGGTCCAGCTACATTCCCAAGAGCTACTTAGGATGGGTGATTGAGTCCCATCCATGCCAACCACATTTTAAGAAACCAGCTTTTCACCAGTCTCAAACAAAAATGACGGATGGTTTCGTCCACCCATACACACACAATATTACATATATTATTATTATTATTATTATTATTATAATAATAATAATAATAATAATAATAATAATAATAATAATAATAATAATAAATAATAATAATAATAAATAAATAAAACACACACAAGGGGTGGGCACCCCATCACACTGCAGTTAAACTGGGGGTGTTAACAAACTCTTTTTAAATTGCCTAAAGAGAATGAAGTAAACAGACAAATGTGTTCTTTGCTGCAAGTAAGCTACTGGTGTCACCTGTTTGTTTGTATTGGCATGAAGTCATGTGATTGCTAATTGGCTGTAAAATTCAGTAAAAAAAAATCGGCAGTTGGAGAAACACACAATGTTCCTTGTTAAGTGTTGAAGTCCACACAAATTAAACACCAAAACCGAGTGAGAAATGGATGAACCCAATGACACTTTCATTATTTTGCTAGGTTCATCTTAGCTTTATAATGTACTGTAATGAAATGTTAGAATGAATCATATTGTCAAATTTGAATATCTATGTGGGTGGTGCAATCGCCTAATGTCTGCTGTAGATTTTTAAAATCTCACACATCATCCATTTAAAAAAAAAACATTGCAGTTCTGTTCAAAATCCTGCAAATGTCTTTTGAGGTTTACAATACAGCTAGTGTCTAACAGAAACCATTGCATCCATATTTCCAGGTCACCATATTCAGCGTGCTGTATGGGTGAGATATGTCAAGATTTCCATTAGACTGTCAGCAGTGGCCGTGGCTTTCTCAGTTAGCTATGCACTGAGGTGTGGTATTAAGATGCAGTCAAGAGGAGTTAAAGCGCTGGGACAATATAATCACCCCAGAGTTAGCCTGAAAGAGGAAGTCACAGCAGCAAGATTTAAAGCAGAGATATTAGCATGCGGCTGTGACCTCATGCCTTTAATAACACTCACAGAGGTTATTCAGGTGTTTGTTGGTGTCATGCTCCGAGCAATCAGGCTGCTGTTATGCATTGAATTTAATCCATTCTCTATACACATTGGATTTAAAGCGCAAGACATTTCATACTGTTTTTTATAATATTACTGCTTATAATATTTTACACAAATATATAGGTGTCGGTACAGTAATTGCAAACAGTACTTATAGGTATCTAAAGCAAGTTGTTACCATTGTATACACATAATACTATTGTCATACAAAACTATACAGAGCATAAGGAACTTAGTCATTACATCTGAATACAACTGAAGAGTTTTGCCCAACAATCAACAAAAAGTGTCTTCTAAAATCTGTCCTAAGAGGTTCTCAACTGACAAGCACTAACCATGATAATGATCTTGCAAATTGCCATTGCAGGTGGTTTAGTGGCTACATGTCGCTAAAACAAGCGTTAAAATGTTCATCAGTCAGCTTTAAACACAATCGAAAGCAAGCGACTTTCAGCAAGATCCAAACACTCCCTACAGTAAAGTTTAAAAAAATTTAAAACACATCGTAGAACCAGAGGATCACCCCAAGAACCTTAGCAAAACCATTAGGAGACCACAGCGTAACCAGCAATGACAACACAATGCAATTAAAATAATGATTGTAGGGTTCCTGATTCAGCAGCACATCAGGAGCACGGGTATGAAACCGTATTACAACAAGAAGTGCAGATATGTGTAAAACACTTTATACCATGTGTAGCAATACACATTGTTAATACAGCTTTAATTGCACCGTGCTGGGAAACCGTTCAATATGCTTTTATGATGCCATAAAATTTGAAATCCATTGCTATTTATTATCACCATAAAAAAAACAATATAATTGTTAAGACTGGTAAAGAAAAAGTGCTAATGCTCAATCTCAAAGCTCAGTTCTTTGGTTGGTTCCAAGGTAAACATGGCATGCTTATTTATATCCAGTGTATTTTTTAAGTGTCTTTGCCACCTAGCTGTCTGCCTGACATCACCTTTGAGAACTATGCAATGTTGTGAAAATCAAAAATAAACTGTGAAATTCCATCTCTGGAACCTTCCAGACTCAGCCCCAAAACAGCTTCTAATATATTTGCAATCATTAAAACGAGTGCGGTGTTTGAATCATATTTGAGAACAGCATATAGCATGTCTGCAAAGTTAGATAGGATTGAGCACCACAGTGTAAAGCCTTTCAGGTTAATAATGGGTTAAAATTACATTTAATAGCTTAGTGATAAGAAAATTATGAAGATATATATATATATATATATATATATATATATATATATATATATATATATATATATATATAGAGGTAGCTGGATTGTATGTGAGCTTATCCAGCGTTTTGCCTTGCTGAGTCAGTTATGAGACGATGAGACCTCAGAAGTTAATAATAATTTCACATTGGTCCTAGTAGCTTAGGTGCTGTATAACCTGTGCAGATAAATGAGAAACGGACCATTGTGTCCAATTTCTATCTGTATAATTGACTGACCACAGCCACTTTTCAGAATCTTCAGAAGTGTGTGCAGGAATTGTGCACTGTAAGAGAAGCATTGTGTTTCCTTTATCATATCAGGATAGTAAGAGTGTGTAGGAGTTGTGCACTGTAAGAGAAGCATTGTGTTTCCTTTATCATATCAGGATAGTAAGAGTGTGTAGGAGTTGTGCACTGTAAGAGAAGCATTGTGTTTCCTTTATCATATCAGAATAGTAAGAGTGTGCAAGAGTTGTGCACTGTAAGAGAAGCATTGTATTTCCTTTTTAAAATATTTGCACACTTATTACAATAGGAACAAGGTGAAGGTGGTCATTTGTTTTATTATTTTCAGCATGCAGGCATCAAGCAAACAAAAAGGAAAAGTAAAGTCTGATTTGGTTTTGTATCCTAACGTTTTTACTGGCTCAGTGTGGTGCTTGAGGGAGTCTGTGAGTTTGTATGCAATTGAATTAATTTCCACAGTTTCATGCCTTCCTTGTCAATGTTTGGCCATCATCGTTGTGCCAGACATTAGATCAGTTTATGCTCAGAATCCAGTTAAGGGCATCATAAAAGCCTTTTTTTCACCTGTACTATTCAATATTTCATAACAGTAGGAGACATATATGAATTGTGTAGCTAGCTGAATGACATCAGCATTAAAACATGCTTCTTTGTTCCTTGCACAGTTGGTGCATCTTTATCATGAACAGCTTACAGTACTGTAGGCCAGCACATTGCCACAACACTTTCTTCCACCACCTGTGACTTTTGGTAAACTGCATTAATCGATTCACAGCAAACCTTAAATATCTCAGTGAGAGTACATACAGCAGCAGCTGTGAGGCTCACAGTGGTACTGAACAGGCTGTAGGGTTTCAACTACTTTCCCTAGTTTCAAGCTGTTGTATGTTCTATATGGTAACTGAGATGGACCTGCGGCTAAAATAAATGGGTTCCAAAAAAATTTGGATACATGGAAGAAGTGCAACCAGAGGTTTTGAGATCCACACTGTAACCAACAAAAGGTTCTGGAAAAAAGTGTGACTAAGGGCAGAGCTTTCTAATTAACACCTTGCAATTGTGAGATTTCCTCCTAGACCAAGGGCCAACTTCAGCACAACAGGAACATTCTGACTTTCAAAGGAAACTATTAGTTTAAAATGAGACTTCTTCTGTTCCTCTCCTATCCCTGTTGAGGCAAAGGCCTGTATTTTCCACTATGGGCAACTTGCAGACAAATTGCCCACTCCATGTCAAACATATGAAGCGGGGAATACGCAGACAGTAGAAAATCTGGCCAATTAGATAGTGAATCTTACTTAAAAATATCTACCATTGCCTTTGGGGCTCATAGCCAACATAGGCACAACCTTCTTGCATTCAAACACCTCTCCTTCTTTTTAACCTTTTTGACACAACATGTACATTCCTCAACAGTCTATTTTAGATATCTGTTTATTGTGATGTACCGTGTAACTAACATCATTTATATCGGCATAGGGCAGCTCTCTGCTACATGCAGCCCATACATGCAGTGTACATGGAAAGCAATTTAGTTTAATCAATACAGAGAGATAAATCATGTCAAAATATGCACATGAACGCAGCAAGTGATATCAATTCAATTAGTTTATACATAAGCTGGAAATCATCAGACAACCTTCGTTTCTGCTGTCAGTCACCTCCTAAGCAACAGAGTTTACTAAGATTCTGAATCCGGTGGGAACGGGCCCAGCTTGGGAAGTATCTGCCAGGACAGTAGAGGTCAGTGAAGCGATGCCTTTGAACTAGCCCTAGCCGATTCTCCTCCTCAACCTGCAGGAGTACAATCTCCCCTGCAGTGGACTCCCAGCCAAGACTTGGTCAAAAGTTTCTAACCAATGAGCTCCTGATCATATGAACCACCCTAAACTCTAATGCTGTGGTGCCTTCACTACATGAGCCACAGGGGACCGAAAGTGCTTTGTCAGCTTTGTGCAGCAAGTTCTGCATCTTGAACCGGCTTTATCAGCTAACGGGAGTTGACTTCTTTAGCTGACCGAGCAGATCGAAAGCTGGTGCTGGCCGAACCTTACCCTGTAAAAATCAGTAATATCAGCTCTCGGTGATGGAGGCAGCAATGGACACTTGTACTGTATCAACCCACTCTGGAGCAAAGGATTTCTGATTCGCATTTGTATAGCATCTTGCCTTGAGACACAGCAGTTTCATTCATCAATCTGAAGCCTAATTTATTGCGCTTCCCATTTATAGTCTGGATTGAAGATGTAACTGTTTAGCATAGCATTCCCTTAAGCAGTTCCTTGAACTAGGATAAATTACCCATGCTTTTTTATTTTATTGAAATCCTTTTGTAAGCTGGGTAACCTTTTGCACACATGTTTAAACTCAATTGCGCGCTTTAACTAATTTATAGAGGGAGTCAGGACCCCGCAGAACAGAAAGCAGGGCTGAATAAGTGTTGAGATGAAGACTATTTACTGTACAGGGAGGGTGCTAGTGATTGTATAGTTGTATTGGGGCAAATGAAGGGAAACTACATGGCTTGGAAATGGGTAAGAATAATGATTTATGCATTATTTGATGTAAATGAAACATAGTTTGGGCTCTGCACAATAACACTGCACTGAGCAGAACCACTCACATAGGGAGATGCTGTAACTGAGAATTAACATTTGTTTGGTCTTCTACCTTTTGACTTTCCGATAAGACCTTTCGATCTGTCAGAAGCAATCTCAATTCAATTGCTGCATGGATATTTATAGCATCGCCTTTAAAGCACAGGTAGTCTTATGCCTTTTTTTATTTATGTTAATCTCATACAGAGGCTCATTGATGATCAACCCTTTTCTGATACAATTGTGTACTAAGGTATATCATGCAAAAAGATTTTCACAGTGTACACTGTAACTATGCATCATGACATTGTGTAACCACACAAGTATTTATGAAGTAACTACTATGTGACTAGACAGTAATTCGAGACACTAAATGCAAAATGTTACTATAAAAGCAATCATATTTTGCACAAAATGTTGCATTTCACTTATTTTCATCCAAATAACATTCACAGCTCCCCCAGCCCTGCCCAGTCTAAGACAGCTCCATCTGTTTCTTAGGAGATGTAAGTTCTGGTGCACTGCGTAACTGTGTTGTATGTCACTTGTTAAAACCTGTCAGTCTTTTCTGGGAAATGTTGCGAATTGTGTTAGGTGGTTTAAATTAGTCTATACATAGTTTGCTGAACAGAAAATATAAGTGGAAAATATATGTGTGCTTAATTAATAGAGCTGTATAATCATCAGATTGTATTTTGATTACAATCCTGCTAAACTATAAAGAGGATTAGAATATTCTGGTATTTTCAACAGCTTTTACTGGACCGTAAAACCGCTTGTTATATAGTTGTGAAATTGTGTGGTACCTTATAAAATGTTTTGAGATACATCAAAGGAGTGCTTGGTAAGCTTTACTCTGTTGTAATACTGCAGTATAAGGACTGGAAATGACTACTTATTCTCTGATGCTTTCTGATCTAATGGCAGCATTGGTAGAACAGTGCTATGTAAAGCTGCCTCTTATTTCAGTGAACTGTACAATAAGAACATAAGACAATTTACAAACAATAGAACAGCAGTTGGGCCATCTGTGCTCGTCCAGTTCCTAGTAGCTGATTCATCTCAGAGCTTTGTCAAGATGGGCCTTAAAGGAGCTAAGTGATTCTGCTTCAGCAGCATGACAAGGTAACCCATTCCATTATTGATTGCTGACTTCTCTCTCTTCTTTCTCATGGGAAACAAAGCTGAGAAGCCTTCATAACATAGTGTTTGCTTGTCCAGGTATCCTAAATTGAGCAAACATGCATAAAGCATAGTATTGCACCAAGGTGCATTCTGACTGAATACAGAAATGAATTACTTCAGAGCTCAGAGGAAGAGCACAAGATATTCAGGTGCATTCTCACTGAATACAGAAATGAATTACTTCAGAGCTCAGAGGAAGAGCACAAGATATTCAGGTGCATTCTCACTGTATACAGAAATGAATTACTTCAGAGCTCAGAGGAAGAGCACAAGGTATTCAGGCGTTATTCCAGTGATATTCAGCCAGAATGTATTATGAATTTGCGGTCATTATTTGAAGTTACCCAACATTTGTTTCATTAATACTGTTTATTTGTGCAGTGAACTGACTTCCTTCATTTTGACCAATTCCATATCAATGCCAGCGTACCATTAAGAGCACTCTCTGTCAGTCAATTTGGAGACCATTTGCAATACTCTGCATGGAGACCATTTTATTGAAACCCATTTCCACTGCCATTAACATGCAAGCAGTTGTTCTAGCAGAAGTATTTGTTTAGCATTTGTTTAGCCTTGATTCTCAATATACCGCAATACTACAATACTACAATGAATACTGCAGTTGTTATTTTTTCCTTTCTATGATATATAGTCACAGCATGTGCTTGATTTAGTTTAAATTGGTTGAATTGTTTTAATTTGTGCTCTGTTGGTAGTAGCGCTTCCTCCCTCTGACTCAGAGACAAACTATTTTGAAAAAGTGTTTAATTACAGATTTGATCCCCAGCTAACAATCACATTTTTTCCAAGATGGTGAAATACATTTTTTTCAAAGATTAAATCCCTTATACAATACTTGTTTTCCCAATTAAAAAAACATATTATTACTAAGAAAATAAATAGATATATGAACAGCTCAAATATATTATATTAGTTTTCAAGCAATAAGAAACACCCTACACATGAATTAACTTAAATCAAAATAAGACCAGTGAAAATGTAAATACTACCATACTTTGTAATCACTTTGTAACGTGCAGAAGTTATAGGAATGACATTCTGCATATCATACAAGACGTACATGATGCAGTATATTTCACCCAAGCTGTGTGGCATCCACTTTGTGTATTGCATGAAGCATTGAGCCTAAGACTTCAATAATAACTCTGAAAAAAGCAGGCGTGTTTGTAAATTCAGTTTGTGTGTCTGTTTGGGTGATTTGCAGATTGACACAGATTTTGTATGAAATTAACCTTCTCTTGCTTTCCAAAGCTGGCATTAATCTAGGGCAATTAAACCCCCACGTGAATAATTAAACTCTGCGGATAGAATGGGAGCTCTCCAATGACCTGAAACATGATTGAAAAAACACTACATTTAGTAATCCTCCATCTTAAGGTCACAAGACCTAAAAAAATAGTTTTTAGTGTGTTTTGGAGGTTGGAGTTTACCGACTGTTTTTTGCCCACTGTGGGTCATCAATTTACTGTCGCTTTGAAGACGACTGTTGGTTTTTTTGTTTGTGTTAACTGACTAGTCAGCAAGAATCACAATCCATTTGTCAACCTCCCTTAAAGGAGCTATAAATAAAAGCACGGAGCAATCGGTAGCCAGCACCATTTGTCAAGATGCCTGTCCTGGTTTGTTAAAAGTTTAACGTACAGGATAGTCACTGTGCTGTGACTTTATATTTTACGAGTCTAAATAAAAAATGTACCTTGTATGTACCATTTATTTTTCTTTGTTTTTGGTTGAAGTAGTTTAAAGAACTCTTTAGGGCTCACCAGAGCTTTCTTTCCTCCCACCAGATACACACAAAATATGAAAACGTGGATAAACGTGGAGTTCCTATTTTGTTCTGAATGTATATTTATGTCTCAATCTGTAGAGCTCTTATTGTGATTAAGGAATAACCTGTATGTGCTTGAAAACAAGAAATGTTAGCAGCAACTACAGTTTGCAAAAGTGGACATTTTTGCAATGAGAAATGTTTCTTTTTTTTTGCATTTGAAAAAAAGATGTTGGAAATTTAGCAGCATGTAGAATTTGTGGCTTTTTAAAACCAGCCTAAATAACAAAAATGTCCTATTGACAGTTCTGTAAGTAGTTATACATTCACTTAGAAACTGCCCAACATTAAGACAAGGGCTGCTGGACTTAAAGTTGCATCTGAGCATGTTTGTATGTGATATGAATCAGAGACTTTATAAAAAAAATAAATAATAAAAAACACTTGCATTTTAACTGCACAAGGACAGCTCTGGTGAGGGTAACACAAGGAATAATTCATTTAAACGTTTTGCAAGAAAGCATTTTACAGAGAGAACAGAAAGGAATCTTGCACACTGATAAAAAAAAGACTTGAATAGGTACTGTGGAATCTCAAATGATTCCTTGCAGATGTTTTGTGAAGGAGGCTTTCTCATATTCTCATGGCAGCGGCTGATCCAGCTGCAAAGTCCTCATGCTGTGCTGGTGCATCACCACGCTGCACGGACTGCTCCCTGATTTAGTGACAGCTGCTTTCAGGCCAGTCTTCAACTTGTTTCAGGCCAGTCTTCTTGCATTCCCTGCTGTACACTTTGCAACACTAAATATTGCTGTGCAGGTTTCTCTGACTGTTAAATCAATATAATTGTCAGACTCCAGTACCGAATGGTGTCTGGAAAATATGGAAACATACAAGGAGAAGCCATAAAATAGAAAATAATATGTGCTATAATAATGTGTTCTTAATAGTCTTTATTGTTGTTTGTTTCAATTAATAACTATAAACCATACATTCATATTTAGCAGTTATCCTTTCAGTTATAGGATGTTGCAATTACAATGTAAGTACTATGTTAGTACAGTACAATGCAACTACAATGCATTTAATACACGTGTTTTAGGAAGTGTGTAGAAAGGCATTCATGGCAGCCGTTTAAAAGGGATAATTCAGCTTGAGGGGTTTTCTTTTTTATCCCTGATGAAATCAAATAAATGAATTCATGATGAAAGTTTTGCTTTGCAGCGGCTCATATTTTCTCAGTAAAAAGCCTCAACTTCAATTGGAAGACAGAGATAAGAAACATTAAACAAATGAAGAGTCTGCAGATGACCCACGGGGATGCAACTGAGCAGCTTCTGAAGTTAGTGATACAGAATTGGATAATATAAATATCTTCAAATCTCAATATCTGGTTTGCCATTTGAGCTTCACTGAAGTAAGTTCTTCTGATCTTCTCTGGCCCCATTTAAAACAAAACAAATCCACTGTCACAAATTGCATTGATCAGCAACTCACTCGACAGGCTCAGTTGAGAACAGGGAGAGTGCAGAGAGAGAGAGAGATAGGGTACATATGTGCACGTGTGTTGTTTGTCTTCACGTTTGAGGCACGTGTATGCTTGTATACATGTTGCATGTTATATTTTTTTAGTTGCCGGTTGATAGATTGACTGCAATTAACTTGTAACCATTTGTACTTGAGTGCTGACCGCTATCATTTTAATGGAAAACATGAGCATTTACTTTGTGTACTGATTGAATTTCATAATGCTATGTACAGTATAATACTGTGCTTTATTCATATACCTGTCTCCTTGCTATCATTTCCATCTGTGAAGCCCATTTTGCTGCAACTGCTGCAATTTACAAAGACTCTGCCATGGTTCTGGAAATTAGATGGCTCTGATTTGGAAATAATAATAATAATAATAATACAAAACATTAAAAAAAATGGTCTCAGGGACCAGTTCTCATTCATTTTGTTTATCCTATTTGTCTTGTAGTAATACTGCACTGAAAAGTTTGACCCCTCTATGTGGTCCCCATCTCTGCATTAGTTCAGAAGCAAGCTTGGTCAAGCCAAACAGCTTTCCTGACTGCTGTTTGATTGCTGATGCACTGAGGTGGCTCAGTAAAAAGAATAAGGATAGCACCGACCATTGCAGACCAAGGCCAAATGAACTCCCTGTAGACCATTACAAAGCAGGCAGGAGCCCCAAGCGTTATGCAAATGGTCCGCTGCATGAATAATCCCTCCGTATCTTTCCATCCATGTCTTTCCATTTTTTTCTTCTTTAATGAAACAACAACCTTAGCTTTGATCTAAATGTCACTCCATGCCCCCAGTTAAGATATATTTTCAAGCTTAGTTTTCTATATTCTAATGATAATGTGTGTGTATATGTTTGAAAACACATTATTCATTTATAAAAACCTCTGCTTTGAATAATCGGCTTGGGTGCAGCCCTGTGTGCCAAACAATATGTTTCCATTTGGTGGAAGGGAGTCTGAGCGACCGATTGAGGCTCTGCACCCCGGGCACTGGCTCCGTGGAGAACTTGCATGATCATATACAGGTGAAGGCCAGGTGACAGAAGAGTAGGAATGTCAGTCCCTGAAGGTAACCGCACCCAAACAGCATCCACACCCAACGGCTGAGACAGAGGCTATATAAAGCAAAGTGAGAGATCAGTTAATTGCGTTTTCCTCAACCAGCAAGCACCATTCTAATTTGGCTGGGAGAATTCGTCCAGATGTGGTAAATATTACTTTCGTTCTGTATTAGGCCATCAGCTGTAAACTAAGATGTTTATAAGTTGTGGCAATGTTGTATATCGGTCTACAATGTAATATGACCCTTGAACACTGAGTAATGGCTATTTCCTTGTTTGTTATTGTTTAATCTTAATTATCTCATAATAATGTTACAATGGTGGTAAATTACTGTTTACCATATTTTTAAGCTGTATAAATGTTACATATCAATTTGAACATAAACTGTACACATATAACAATTATTACAGAGAATAAGAACTTATCATATTAATAAAAATCCAACTGAGTTCATTCTATAAATGTGAAATGTAATCGTGGATCGAAGGCATGAGATTTAACATTTTTTTGTTGTATGTTAGGAACTGGAAAGAAACAAAGGAAATGTAAAGGTCACAGGCTGTGAGTTGTGTCAGGAGTCACCTTTGCCAGGGCTCTTGACTTTTATTATTCTGATCTGCATCTTCTGTGGTTCCATTTATGGATGAGCATGATAAGAGCTCTTTCCCTGTATTAAGTCTGTAAACTGCTGTAGGTTACTATGAATTATATTAAAATTACTCTCACTTTTTACACTAATACTTGTCACCAACCTATTACTTAGATGTTGATATACCAGGGTGCGGACGTGCATTTTAATGATTCTTGGTAATAAGAATAAATGCAGATTAGTAATGTTCAGTAGCAGTGCTGGGTTGGGACGCCTCTGGCCTATCTTGGCACATGTGCTGACAGGGCAGTACGTTTTGAAATTTCTAGTCTAAAAATAACCTTGGAGATTTAATATGCTGAGCTTCTCTAGGGTCCTTCCCAGCAAAGCGGTTGGGGCTGGCGCGTACGATGCGGGTGCCAGGATACAAAGAGATCTGCATCTCTGCCTCTGACACACGCCACGTGCTTTTCCTCTTGACATTAGTCTGATGACATGTGAGGAGAGAGGACCTTTCTCCTCTTATGGATTGGACAGAACCCATTGAGCTAGCTTCAGAACACCTGGGGTTACTGCTGCACCCCACTGTTGAGACCTTCCACTCTCACTGCCTCTCTTTATCCTCAAATTGATATTTTGATTGACCATAAAGCCAATGTAATTCCAGCCCATTAACAGGAGTATATGGGCAACTCTTTCTTTTTAATGACACATGGTATTTATTTAAGTACAAGCAGTGAAAATCAACCAGTTTTCTTGTAATTGTGATGTGATTAGTATGTAATTAAAATCTGATAAGAAGCACAAAAACACAGTTCTATAAAAATACAGTTACTGTATTGAAAACAAAAACAGCAATGGTGTATCCTTGTATTACAATATACTTTAATTACTTGTATGTTATACAGATAAATAGTATTACAAAGAAAGAAATTAATAAGAAAAAAGAACCCCGAAGTACACTGTATACTGTATTGTAGATGCTGCTACAGCGAGACTGGCTTTTGAATAATGTAATATAAAGCCAGAAGCGATCAGCACCTTTAGTTCCAGAGAGAGCACTGTTGTTTCTCTGCATCTCACACACTGGTCAGGCAGCTGCAGAGAGTGAGCATACTTTATATCAAACCAAGAAAAAAACCAAAAAAAAAACATACAAACAAAGCAATAGTCACTCGCTGCCCACAGTGTGTGTTAGTCTTCGTTTACTGGGATCCACTCTGGTTGGTTTGTCGTTTTGTTTTCCCCTTGCTCCTCTATTATATCAGGTCTGAACTGCTATACAGTACTTTGGTGATGTGGAGTCTAGTGACCTGACCTTGCTCAGCACTCGTTTGGCAGATTACTGAACGTGATTGAAATGCAGCAATCAAAAAGGCCTTGTTTGGCAGAGCTGCATGTTGTTCATCTCCCGGCGGAGTTCATGTGTTGAAACATTGTCTGTACAAGTATAAGCACAAGTACAGGCAGTGCAATTTACCTGGATAAGCTTCAGTAGAATGCTCTGCTAAGTTCAGTAACACTGCAATGAGTGACGAGATATTAAAATCAATTATTATTTTCTATCGATGCCAGTGAATTAAGTCATCGATAATGATAAAAACTGTGACAGTTTAAACTTTTCAGTGGTAATAGAAAATGATAGTCCTCAATGGCGTATTGTTTCACTTAACGTTTAAAAGTAAACCTTGCAGTCGAAATGTTTGTCTTTTTGTTTTTCAATCTACATACATGTATCAAATAGAAGTTCGCAGCAGCAGTTTATAATGACAGCTCTCAGGAGAAGTCTGAAAGTATTAGAGCGCAGTGTATTTATAGACAGGTGGTCTTTATGCTCAGGCTCCCGATGGAATCTGTGTCTTGACGCTATGCAATACGGGGACAGTAATTACTGTCTGCTGTCTACTGCCTTGCTAATGTTGCTTAAACTGCAACTTAATTACTGTGGAATCAATGAACGCAGCTGGTGCAGGCAGATTCACGGAGCCTCACTCTTATTCTTCAATTCGTTAGCTCGATTATTATTATTTTATATATTTATGGTCCTGATATAAAAAAAACAAACTTATGGAGATGTTCCCATTACAGAGTGTGGTGCATCACACTGTTGCACCCCATTCACACCCTATTTAAAGACTTGAGGCTTCTTTAACAACTCTACAGCAATGTGGTGCACTAGGAGGACAGTACGAGTTTCTACATGGAGAGGACAGAATGAAAACTTTGAAACCACTTTTAAAAAACATGTCAGATCAACTTAAAGCATTCAAGTGCCAGGCCTCTGTGGGGCGTGGAGCTATTCTAAATATGGGGTCCCTGAATAATGCATGCACAATATCATCTTCTGTGCTTATGTGCTCAGGCTTGATGAAAAAAGGCCTGAAAGCTGGCTCTATCCCTAGGACTCAGTCCAAATATCACCGAGGGGCAAGGCTTTCATCTAAAAACTAATGACAATAGTGGAAGGAGGAAGTTAGCTATTTTCAGACACATTGAAATATTTTTTTCTGATGGTAGTGTGTGTGCTGTGTGCGTATACACTGGGTTACTGATATGCCTTGAGAAGGTGAGTCAAGGTGATTTAGTAAGTTTGGTAACATGAGATTCAGATTCCATTGAACTTAAGCTTTAAAACCAAGGGCTGCAAATCAACGTGAATTAAAATAAAACCTCATATATTTGCAATATGTTTTTTTATATTCAACATACATTTGCTGTTTACACAGATAACTTGATGCCGTTGGCAGCAATATATTCGTAATGAATTCCAGAAGAATGTTTTTGAAATAACAGCTATTCCAATGAAATTGATCCTGCATAGGCTAGCCATGGGAAAAGCATGAGAAAACTGCAAAAATACATTGCAAAAATCCCATGGTAAAATTTTATAAGGGATAATACTTAAACATTGCAGATTGATTATTGATATTTTATCAAACGAGATATTTGGTGCATCATGCTGGTAAACAGGTTTTGTTTATTTCAGTCCTAACCCCTTTCCTGCTTTCTCCCACCAGTATACAGTTTAAATGAGCTCTGAAGTGTTTCACTCTCTCACTACTGTACTTTTGGCTTTTGTCTCTTCTGCTTCACGGTTGATCAGCCATCTTTGAAAAAATAAAACAGAACCAGTTAGTCAAACGACAGTGCACTGACAGACTGGATATTGCTGTGGACTGTTCCTTACCCTCCTGGGTCTATATACAGTACCACCTGTACCACATACAAGAAGATGCAATTAGCAATCTGCTGTTCAAATTATTGACTTGTTCGAAGTACTGAATGGAATCTGTACCATACTAAAAATGCCTTGTCTTGGTATTTTTTAATACTCTTCCAATGTACATGAAGAATTCATTTTAGCTATTAAAGCTTTTCATTTTCTACACTCTTACCACAGAACTAAGGCCACTCTATTGTAATTTGCATTTACCGATCGGCAGCAGAACTGTGCATGTGGAGATGTGATTGCAGGTACCTGTCAGACAAACCCTAAAGCTGTGTAGGTTCTCTGTACCTCTGCAGATCACCTTTAGGAAAGAAAACGACCACAAAGTTGCATGTGGAAGAGGACTTGCACAACAGCTGTGCTGCACTTACTGTAGGCAGGTCTTATAAAGTTAATCATTATTTAGAAGTACAAGCTTCATTGTGGTTGCAGACGGTTTGCAGTTTAAATTTAGGTCTTGAATGCAATCAGCACCAGCACCGGAGTGTTTTGCTGGTGTTGATTGCCTTTGTTAATTTATGGAAAGTCTGAAGTCTGGTCTTATTAATAATTGCAGGCACAATTCCTACAGGGAACTGGCACATTCTAGAACTTGCGACGGGATGTATGATGCAGTGCTTCCGCCCCTGGAGATACTAAAGCAGAAGCACACGCTATAGTTGCCATGAAAGCCGGAGCTGTTGGGTCTGTGCTCTTCATTTTGAAGTGCTTAACTAAGGCAGAATATCATGTATGCATTTTTACAAGTGTAGCGTTGCATTTGCATTGGGGACAACAAGAAAGCAGACTGTACAACAAGCTGTAGGAGTCGTAGATTTTTTTGGGGAGGTTCCCACCTCAGTCCACATTGCCCCACTGTCAGCTTATGACCTGTGTCAAGATAGTCAGAAAGATTAAAAGACAATTATTTAATGTTCGGGAAGTGAGTGGTAGGATACTTATTTTTGTCTTGTTATTGATCTTTGCCATTTGGATCCTGTTGGGCATTGCTGTTGTCAATGGTCTATAATGATCAAGTTCTGCTGTGGGCCAATAGGAAGCTGATAATTAAAAGATAATTAAGAGGACAAGATATAATTTGCTTAAAGCATTCCTTCCCTGACACGTCTAACTTTGATTTATTGGATTAAAAAATGATGAGCACTCGATTGGCCAAGAGCTGTGTTCTTATAAAAGCAGAGTACACAGCAGTCTCAAGACAGGAGGGTGTGCTTTTGAATTTACTTCTTAATGCAGATGTCCAACTTCAAAGGCTCAAGCAGGAATGAGACGTTTTTGCTGACCCAAGTTTTAATCATGTAATGCTGGTCAATACAATTGATTAGTACCAGCATTTAAATGGGATGGGTTTGGGGGTTGGGTTGGCAGCAGTGTGGACTGGTAACACTTTCCAGGATCTATGAAAGGAACTGCAAAGTATTTTTTAATTGCAATTTGCAGATTACAGTTACTAGAGATAGGCTTACCAGAGATTTTCAATGCAAACTCTTTAACAAACTCACTGTTCTATGCATGTCATGGGATTATAAAGAGATATAAAGTCAGATGTTATGCCAATTCAGAGGGTATCAAGTATTCCCAACACACTGCTTCTACTGTACTGGAAATACTTCAGAAGGGCAATGAAGGGTCACCAGAGTATGTGCTTGAAAAGGCAAGTGGTTAAAAATTCTGCCATCTAGAGCAACTCTGCTTGCAGATGCTTGTAGCTGTTTGATTCAAGTTGAAGTCTACCTAGCCTTTGAGTCCTTTCAAGGCAAAATCTTATATATATAATCATAAAATGTTTTGTTTTTGAATAATCTGTGCTGTTTCCAACACAGATGGTCTTCCTACGCTCCAGAAGAGAAGAGCAGTCTTCTCAAATACTGTCAGAGAGCTGGCATGGCCGTAAACAAAAAGGGCTAATGGTATTTCAAAAGCACTTGGCATTTAAATTGCTAGCTGTTATGTTTCACCATGACAGGCATGCACACAGACTAAGGAACAAAGGGTTTTGCCTATTAGGGTGACCTGTGCTTAATTGAGACAGCGCTGTACAGTGCGTTCGCAGAATTCACGTTTTCCGAAGGCAGCTCACAGCACTTGAGAATGTTTCTCTGGATTTGCAGATGGCTGCTAATTAACAGAGAATCAAACAGTCCGGCTCCTGCTCTTACTTAAAAAATAAAGAAATAAAATATTGAAATATCATTTAGAAAAAATATTACAACAGTACAAAATTACCCTTTCTAATATTTATATGCTTGCCATATCAAATCGATAGGTACCCAAGATCTTCATTACTAATACTTGTACTTATCTGCTCCCTATTTTGCTGTATTTAATCGTGCACTGAACCCAATCTGTAGTATTTTGTATTTCACTTGCACTCGTAATTAACCCTGATGTAACTATCAACACAGTTATCTGCTCTGCTTTTGTATTTGCTCTTATTAGGACTGAAGTCGATGTATTTTGTATCTTGCTCTTAATTGCACTGTAATTCTTGATATGTATTTTTTGTATACAACCTGTGTAAAGGCGTCTGCTAATAAATATGTGGAATTAAATCCAGGTACTAACACTGCTGGCTCCCCTATGGAGCTTTTGCGCTACCAAAACAAAACCGAACAACCCGTGGTGTAGTGGTAAATAAAAAAGTAGGTAAAAGTGGGTAGTGGAGTTGAGCAGATAGATTGAACAGCTTTAGATGAACAGATACATTGTTATTGGCCCTCAGTCAACCAGAGCTCCCCCCCCCCCCCCCCCCCCCCCCCCCCTCCCCCCCCCCCCCCCCCCCCCCCCCCCCGTCCCCCCCATACAGTTATTTCCCCTCTCAGGTGAACAGTCACAGACCCGACAGTGCACTTCACTTGAACAGTTCTGTGAGCGTCCTTTCGCAGACAGTGATGAAGGCTCCTAGCACAGCCTTGCAAGTCCAGTGGGCCTAACAACAGAACATTGACAGAACATAAACAACCAATCTCAGAACACTCACACACACAAACGCAGCCTGCAGTGAAGTGGCCACAGTTCTGACTGAGAGCTCTCAGCAACACAACACAGAGACGCTCACCGTTAAAATATCTTGTCTTTAACCCAGGGTTTGCAATATCACAGGAGAGTAGAAGCTGTTTACTTGCATATACCATTGCCACACCACTGCGAACAACATAAATACAAAAAAATTATCTGCAGTGAAAAAAAAAAAAAAACTGGAAGCCAACCTCCATCGTGGGGTATTTCAAACACTGGACAGCAGTGGGTAGAATAGGACACTCTGGGGCAGCAGGGCAGAAGGAGGAGTCACTAGAATAGTGGTACAGTGGATAGATTTAGTGTTCCAGTATCTTGTACTCTATTTCTTTAACGTACAGCTTCTTCAAACGTAATTGGGCATTTTATGTTTTCAAGTTATGTTCCCCTTTGTCCTTTTCCAAGACTGTGTTACAGCCACTAGGCCGGCCTGCAAACACGAAATCATTGCTGACCCTAAACCGCTCTAAACAGAAAAAACACACCTCCCCCCAGGGCATGCGCGGCAGGCTGTGCTGCTATGACTCAGAGCAGGTATAAGGCCAGCTCGATAAGGGGTAGATGAGGAGAAACGAAGCAGGGTTAGGGCTGCAGGCCACATGTCTGATATTCCTTACTGCTACTCTAGAATATCCGTCCAGTGCTAGAGCCTGAACCCCAGTGAAACAGAGCTCTCACTGTGGCTTTGACGGATTTATTAAGATAATTTGCGCTGGTTGCGTCTAGGTGCAGTGCAGTAGTTACAAACTAGCCCAGTATTAAGTGTGTCAGAGATTCCCACACAAGATAATTAGGCCAAGGAAGGAATGTCTCATTTGTGTGTGTGTATATATATATACAGTATATATATACAGTCACATATATATATATATATACAGTATATATATACAGTGTGTATATATATATATATATATATATATATATATATATATATATATATATATATATATATATATATATATATACATACACACATACACATATAATACATTAGTTTGTTTACTGCATTTTTATTAGCTTTTTTTTATATACCTGCAGATATATTCCTGAAAATTTTCCTGATGCCCATGTGCCTATTAAGACCATTGAGATCTGAGGTCCACAGTCCATTTAATGTCACTTTCATACACAGTGTGATCCCGCTAAAGGGTTTCTGGAACAGCTGTTATGTTTTATTAACCTCCAGGGACCTGAGGCTAACTTACCTGTCGCTGATTGAAATGCACAGAGGGGCTCGTGGGGACTGAGATGGATCGTCTGGGTAATGTGCATTTGATTCGTACACAGCTTTAACAGTCGTCCCAGTTCAATGTTCATTTAATGATGTTTTAATGGACACCCTGCTGTCTCTTATGTACCTCTCGGTCCCTGGTTTTGGTTGAGTACGTGATATACACTAACACTAGAAAGCAGAATACATCCAAATGGTTTTCAAAGGGCTTTCAGGGTCGTTGACAGACAGGTCAGAGCGAAATCCACTGATATAAATTCACATACATTCAACATATATTCATATATTCAACATCTAATCCCCTTCATCACCTTTTGTGACTCACAAATTACTGAGCAACACAAATAAAACAAAACGGTATACAAACACTGCTGTCATCATGAACCTACAATAGCATAAATATATCCATTTAAAGGAGATAATTAGCTGTCAATGCAATGTATATTTTAATAAGCAACTGGCAGCAGTTGTGTACCTTGAGAGGAGACCTGTATGCACACCTTTCGTTGATTTCTTATTCATCCGGTTTAACGATTCATTAAGAAGTGTCTGGCTGCTGTGTCTGTTGATGATCTCTAATAAGATATTTCTGTTGCTCATACAGTATATTGCCATTATGAGCATTGTACTTGCTTTCAGTGATACCTGACTATCTAAACCATTCCAGAATGCATCAACCCCCATTGTTTGCATGGCTGTCTGACCCCAGCTCTGATAACTGGCAGGAATGTGGACGGGACATGAGGCTTGCAAGGTCTGCCACTGAGTTTATTCAGTCTGTCCTGCACATTACACACAGGAGTACCCAATAAATTAAAGCAGATCAGTATTTGTTTGTAAAGCAGTCGTGCTGGCGTGGGTGCACACTGCTAAGCCTTAGTGCATCGATGCTCGGCTCCCTAGTACTGCAAGTGTAAGTTATGTCAGTGGGCTTAATCTCTTATTGAGAAAGGGATGAGTTTCCACTCAGACTCTAGTATTCACTTGGAGGGGAGGGGCAGGTGTATATTGAAAGTCATTGATAAAGTGGAGTGCAGTTCTCTCACACTGCGGTTCTTTAACCCTGATGATTAAGACACTGTTCTTGTTTTCTCTCCAGGTCCAGGAGTGGCTGTGTCTGAACTGTCAGATGCAGAGGGCTTTAGGAATTGACATGATCACCACTCCACAATCCAAGAGCCAGCAGCAGATCCACTCGCCCTCCCACCAAGCCAAACCCCAGCCACAGCCCCAGCCCCAGACTCAGGCCAAGCCTCAGGCCCAACCCTCCCAGCCTGCATCAGGGCAGCAGAAGCAAGCTGGCCCCACATCGGTCAGTCAAACTGGGCCACATGAGGGGCCCGTTCCTCACCAACCAAAATCAGAGCAATCTCCCCAGCGAGGGCCATCCAACCAGGGTCAGGCTAATCAGGAGCCCCCTGGGAGTAGGGTCCCCCAAGGGATGGCACCCAGCCAGAGTTTGGCGAAACCAGACCAGAACCGAGGAGTCGGAAGCTCCCCGGCCAGGGCGCCCGGTGGACCTCAGGAACCAGCGCAAGATGGCATAACTGGGAAGCTGTTTGGGTTTGGGGCCTCGCTGTTGAATCAAGCTAGCACTCTCATTTCAGCGGACCCCCAGCCCACAGCGTCCCCCCAGCCGTCTCCTGCCAAGGTGGCTTCCAGGGTGGTGTTCAGTGATGCAAGTTCCGCTTCTGCCCCCAAAGCCCAGGCACCTCCAGCAGCAGCCACCCAGGGAAAGCCTGGTAGCAGCCCTGCTCAGCAGCAGCAGCAGCAAAAACCACAGCAACAGCAACATCAAGCACCCCAACAAAAGACGCAACATCAGCCAGAACAACAGCAAGCAAGGCAGGAGCCGGCACCCAAGCCCAAGGAACCGGAGAACCCCAAAGTGACGTGCCCTCTGTGTAAAACTGAACTGAACGTGGGCTCTGGGCAACCACCCAACTACAACTCCTGCACGCAGTGTCACATACAGGTGTGCAACTTGTGTGGCTTCAACCCGACCCCACATCTGGTGCAGGTAAGAGAGAGTGGCTTTCTGTCATCCCTGGCCACAGTGTGCTTGGCGGCATTAGGATCTCCAAAGTTCCAAAGGTTTGTTCCAAAGTGCAGGGACAAGAAAATTGAGTCACTTGGCAGTAAAGGGCAGCCAACTTGATTCAGCTGGATTTCGAATGCTTAAAAATAAATAAATAAATAATTTTAAAAAATATTATTTTTAAATCAATTGGCTGGAGTCTTAATAATAATCATTATAACTGATCATTCCTGTTTTTATTAAACAAAGAAAAAACAGCTTGTGGTGTTTCTGATGGTCTGATAGCAGAGAACAGGTTCTTAGATACAGTATTTCCTGGTACTTCTTGGAGTGTTTTGATACCTTATTAAACTTATTATAGACATTATACTTCTTGAAGTTGTATGTCTACTATTCAAGCTACTTACATTAAAGACATTGACAGCTTTACACTTTTACTTTTGGCTTCAAACTGGAGATACCTGGAATCATACATTGCCAACATGAACTAGACCTAGTCCATCCCAAAATCTACATTAACTGGACACAAAAAATACAGGTTTATGGCTAGGGTTAGAGTTCGGACAAGGGTTACTAGATATACCAAAACAAACAAACATCTGTGAATAATATAGTGGGTGCTTTTATCAATTGTAGCAGTTCATGCACACCATACCGTTGTGTCAGTTATCTTTTTATTTGTGGTTATTGCTGTATAATATGCCATTCCCTGACTCTGGGTTTATTATAGTTTGTGACAGCTACTGTATTACAAAAAAGAAACATGATTTGTTTTTCATAAAATGCAATCTACTATTGTATGTTTTACAAAATGCTACACTAATACAAAGCAAGACAAGACAAGCGACCGAAATGTCCTAGCTGAGTGGGAAGGTGTGAGAAGCCGGGCCCTTCGCTGTTCTTGTGGGGCCCCAGTGGACTCCAGCTCCCCCAGGTCGACACAGAACTAGGAACGAGCTAGACAGCTTGTCAGTCAGAGGTAAAGACTGACAAGCTGTCAATGGCCTGCATTGAAAGGTATACTCTATAAGATTGAGTAGGTTTTTAGTGTAAGGCTGTTGTAAAGGTATGAGGCCTATATTACCTTTCTACTATTATGTTCCGCATATTTAATTGAAGCGATCTGTAAATTAGGAATCTTAAAAATATGCCCAACACTATTTAGACACTACAGGTTCTGTGCTTATGTTATCTGAATATAGTTTTTTTAATGCTATGTATGGCAACTGGACAGAAACTAAAAACTCAATAAATTGCTTTTTGGGAGAAATCCTAGGGAAGGTAAAATAGGGAATGCAGAATATGAAGACTCTGTGGTGGCAGTGACTGCTACTGTACTTCTCCTTTCTGTTCTGTCTCTCTAATTTATTAAAATATTTATATTTATACAGGTTAGGACCCAAGTTAACACTGTTCAATTTTAAAATTACATCATTGAGATTTTCCCTGATGGCTCTTAGGGCCCTCTGCAAACGAGGGATGGCATCCCATTAAATCATTACAGCCATCCAACATTAGAGCCTAACTAAATAAAATGTGAAGTCTGGAGCTTTTTTAATTATTCTATTTACATCTAAATAGCTAATATATTCTTAGAGTGATACCAGCACTGAAAGCTTGATTACAATGGAACAGCTATTACGTGTGGGTCCAGGGTCTTTAGAATTACCTCTCCCCTGTATTTGAATGTGAAATAAACCCATTCTGGGTTGTCAGTGGCTTTTTAACTTAAATTTGACCATGACGCCATTGGAGTCAATCACACAATTGCACTACCCTTCCGTTCATGGTAGGGTCCATGACCTCTGCCAAGCAGACCTTGTATTTTATATATTCCGACCTCCAAAAGGCCAGCCCCTGAAGTGCTGTGTCTTTTATGGTCTTGGACTCCCATGAGTGCCTTAGATTTCAAAGCAGCTTTTATATCTGATAACACAGGACTGTGGTCACACACATGAGTTTTATTGGGTGAAATAATGAAGGCGCATGGCTACTTGTGTGCCATTGGCAGCCACTGTGATGGTGTTGTTATGTTTCATTGTTGGTGTAGACTGTCAGATTACCAGCTAAGGATGACATCCATCCACAGGCACGGAATGTTACTGTCAGATTTTAAAAAAAGAAATTCTTAAATGATGAAAAGAATGATTCTGAAGTATTTTCCGTGCAGTCAAGTATTTCTTGTTTGCTGGCTACTATTCAAGACTTTTTAGATTCTGTCTGATTAAACATTGTCCTCTCTGAATATACTTGATGTCTGGCCAGTAGGGTTCATTGTTGGGCGAGGAGGAGAATAAGTCCCTGCCGGGTTCCCATCCCCACCACGGAAGTGTCAGAGCCAATATGACACCCCGCTCGGGGTCCCCAGCAAAGTTGGGCCTCTTTGTTAATGTACCGGCATTCTCAGAATGTGCAGAATGTTCTGTAGAATGTGCAGAGTGGGGTCCGCTCAGCCCTCGGGGTTGGAGGGAAGGAGATGTTTCCAGTGGAGAGTGTGATGATGTGAGCACAAGCGCAGGCACAAGTGAAATGAACTCGTTATTTTTTCTCTATTAAGATTTCCTCTGACTGCAGTGACCTCAGGGCTTGTAGGTGATTATTGGTCTCTTGTATGCTAGTGCAGTATCTAATGAGAGGTTTGTGGTGCCTTATAAAAATGGGATAATGCTGCTTAAACTCAGTTAGATGTTCAGCATGGTATCGACATAATGGCCATACTAGTTTTAACATGGTCTGTGTCGTTAGGAAGACCACAAGGCTATGTCATTACTAATTGACATTAAATTACTAATCGACTCATTTAAGTACTGTACTATATGTAAATATCCTAACAGGTATATTTTAAAATAAAAAATTTTAATGTCCCCATAAAATTCAGCATTTTTATGACTAGGGTGCAAAATAGCATGTTATTTTAAAATACCTTAACACCCCTTTTTTATGGGCGATTTCTTTATTTGGCTGTGCAAAGCTGGAATGCACAGTAGTGTAGCATTATTAGGTATTTAATAGTCACATAAATCTGCCATGTAACACAGTCTCTCTATGCAAACACCTCTTAACATATCTGATCCTGTTCATAGTCCACTCTGTGGTCTCTTAGAAAACTTTCAAATTTTTTTCTTCACATTTTAACAAATATAATCAAATATAACCCACACTGCTTTTTATGGTTTGATGGACAATAGAGCCCTTAATGGACCCACAGCCTCCACTCCATTTAATAACCCCCCCTGCCTCCACACATATATACTGCAATATGTATAATGCATCTTAATATCCACCTCTCCTCCTTTACTTCACAAAAGGATGATGGCCATAACATTAAACAGGCCTCCAATAATAAGCACCATTATTTACATATTTAAGCAAAACATTTTTTTCGTATGACTGGTTGGAAGACACTTGAAATATGGTATCCTTGCATGCGTGCAACATTGTGTAGATTAAAAACAACAACATATATTACATGTCATATGGGCTATACTAGTACAGTTGCAGTGGATTCCCCCTTATATATTCCAGCAGTGTCAAAGTAAAATCCCCATGCTTGGTAGAAGAAGATACACAGTCCTTAACTCTATAATCAACAACAGTGGTTCCATACAGTAATTACGAGATAGCCTGCTTAGGCTTTGAGTAAGACTGCATGGCTCAATAAGGCAATTCAGTGCCCATTTAGATCAAAGGTCTGACAAAATGAGTTCTTGGAAAGACCTTGCAGCACTGTGGTCTTCACATTGGGTGTCGTGGGGGATTAGTCCAGTACTTGGCAGTGAACATACTGCTGTCAGTGCTGGCACCTGATACTGTGGTGAGTGGCCTCACGGTTGGATGTAAGACTATACCATGACTGAAAATGGAAGCTGAGGAGTGTCAGGTGTTGTCTGATCCACAGGATTCAAGTGTTCAGTATTCAGAGAAAGCCTTGAAGTACAAATGTGTTTCATTTTTTTAAATGTTCAAAACACACAGGAAGAGAATTCTGGTACGGTTGAATTTTTTTAAACTTAAGAAACATATTATCATGTATTGCAGGTAGTCTAGCCCTCTGAACCTAACCTTACAAGCTGTTGCATCTCTCACCTGACCTATCATTAGGCATTAACCAGACATTAACTGCATTAACCTTTCCACAGCTGAGAGTACGATCACAGCATTTACTCATTAAAGGGTTAGCTAGCAGCCCTGTAAAAATGACCCAGTAAAAACACAATGATCTCTGTTTTAAGGATCTAGATTGTGGCGGATCTTAATACCACTGACCTAATATTTATCTGAACATGCTTTTTTTGCAGACGTTTTACTGTTTGTTTTATTGCATGTAGCAATGTTAATAGGTGGGTCAGTACATCATCCCTGGGGGAATATAAATGTTATCCAGGCGGTATTCAGACCACGCATGCTTAGATCATTAAAATAGACCTCAGTGACTCCACTTTATCACAGTGCCTATGATGGTACGGTGTTATTCGTATAAACATGGAATTTTTATGATTGAATATTCCATCGAAATTATAATTTTTCGGTGATTGTTAATTAGCTTAAAAGAACATAATAAAACCAAAATCACAGCCCTTTTGTTAAAATTTTGATATCGATTGATATCAAATTTTTCACTTGAAATCTGACCAGCTGAGGCTTGTGGAAATACTGACTTATACCAATAAAATCCATGATTTTACATTTGAGCGTAACATTTAGTTAAATAATCAATAGTTTTAGTTACAAGTCTGTCTGTTTGATGTACTGTATTACTGATAAATTAAAAGACAAGCTAACTAATTATACAGTTGATTAATAGGCAGCAATCTCTCTTCTCTGTGCTTTGTTATTTCTATTGGATTTGCAGCACTGTTTAAAAAAAAAAATCTGGCCATTTTGATTCATTATATTCTCTTCGTCAGCACGGCTTGATCGAGGCAACTTTAGAAATGAGTTTCTGTCAATTCCTGTTTAATAGCTTAGAGAGCTAATAAACTGAAATGTCTTAGAAGAAATTACATTACTTCATGATTCATTGACTGGACTTGAAATACCTTTCTGTGTGATGCTGCCTGTCAAGCAGAAGAGAGAGAGTATGGTTACGTAGCAGATGTGAGGGCCAGATAGACTGTGATTGCTCACTTTTGTCTTTAAAACGGTATAGAAATGAATGTGAATTGCAATCAGGACTGCTCTCAACAAATTAAATGAGATGACGCTGAGTTTATTGTATTTCTACTATTTGTGCAGTTTTAGAAGAAGTCACTGATCTGGTTCATGGTCTGTTTTTATCCTTATGCCATCTGGTGGATAACAGAACTATATTGTATGACAGCACTCCTTGGCTTCAGTCACATGCATGTACAGTATACTTACACACACACACACACACACACACACACACACACACACACACACACACACACACACACACACACACACACACAGGGAGGGGCATCGCGCATGGTTTAAAAATAAATGGGCTACTGTGGCTGGAAAGGCAGGTTTGCACTGGGGCACATCAGGTGGTATGGCTTCACAAGCGTGGTGCAGGGATCAGAGAGCAGATGGCAGTTTAGGCTCCTCTTTACAGCTCATTCTTCAAGTTCGAGGGTGTCTTGTGGCAGCACCCTTGTGTGTTTTTTTGCTATTTAAAATGATTCATAAGCTCCCTCTCCACTGCATTCATCTCCATGGCATTCAGTTAACAAACCAGAGCGTTGAAAAAGAAAACTGCAAGAAATGCAAAAGGAAAATTATCTGTGCCCTTAAGATAGCCAAATAAAAGACTAATTTGAAGGCTGGTTGGTTAATTAATCTTGTTTACCTTTAGATTTCCATTAAAAATAAATTGTTTAATATAAATCATCACATTTTAAAATGTATATACTGATGCATGAACACACACACACTATTGCTTGTGAGTATTTTCTATTGGCTAGGGAACAAAAAAATGTAAAATAACAAAACAAAAAACTATACATCCACTAACCCATACATATGTGTCAAAACTACACTTCCAAATCTGGCATAGATAAATTGCTCGTATTTATAACATTTAAGACCAGACTACTGCAAAACAGCAATGACAGCCACCTAACTCAACTGCCAAGGACTTGAACACACTAAAGACAGGACCCCTGCTAATGCTATTTGGCTAAATGAGCAGAACCATTAGTCCT
This sequence comes from Polyodon spathula, assembly GCF_017654505.1. Taxonomy (NCBI): domain Eukaryota; kingdom Metazoa; phylum Chordata; class Actinopteri; order Acipenseriformes; family Polyodontidae; genus Polyodon; species Polyodon spathula. Next base: position 36,586,656 of record NC_054549.1, on the reverse strand, counting down.
GGCAAATGCATTGCCCAGAATATTATAAAAAGCTATATGCATCATGTACACATGCAGCAGTTATGTAATTGAACATTGAAAAAAGTACAGTAATAACATTCAGGAAACTCCAGCTCATTTCTTTCTGAAGTTTAATTAGCCAATTTCAAAAAGTGTGTTTGTAGCTTTTTAAAAACTGGCACTGCTTCTTCGCCTCCGGTCATCGGAATTCAGCCAGACTGACCTTTCAGTTCTAAACAGAGTGATGACCTTCTTCCCCCTTTTTTAATCTAAACTTTGCCTGTAATCAGTGGCTGACAGTCCCAGTTGCAGGCTAGCACATTACAACACATTTATAGGACGCCACAGATTTTTCTCAACCAAAGTCAGGCACTGCCCTTGAGTTTGGACATGTTCAGCAATGGTTGACTGCATTTTGCTTCATGCTTGATCTTCTCTTGTTGCCTGCCTGTCTGTCTCTTCTACAGGGAGAGAGTCACATGCACGCGGAACTAGCATTTTAGATTTAACTCCTTAATCCTAGCTTTAGGGCAGGAACACTCTGATTCCAGCTGTCACTGCTCTGTGTGCACTGCACAGCAAGAGTGAGACCCTGAACAGAGTGACATCAGAGCCTCGGGCACGCCTGCAATACAATGCGTTGACCTCCTTTGAGGTTTGTGTGTATTAAGTAAGATCCATGTAAACAAGATCTGTTCAAATGTATCTCTGTTTCAATAGTGTATTCTTTTTGGTGGTTGTAATGCATTTGTAAAATAATATTCATTCTTAAGCTATTTTCTTGGGATTGCGATGGAATCAGGTGCATTGTTTGATTGCTTGCTTTTTTGGTCTTGTTTACTGTGTGATGAAGCGGGGCTGTGTATATATAGCACTGGCTCAAGAGACTGCTCAAATTAGCTGTTCTCTTATGAGACATTTATGCCATTAAGGTTTATGTACAGCACAGCAGAGTGCCCTTGTAAATTATTCTCTGTTCGTAATTTGGCTGTGATACAAACAACCTGCTGTATCAATTTAATGTATCTTCTTTCAAGTTTGCTCAAGTCATACATGTTGCACCAAATATTGTTTCACGTATGGGAACGGCCAAGTCATAAATGGTGATTGCTGGCTTTGTGTTCCCACTGAAAATTGTCTCTAAGATTTGTATTCCAATTCCAATTCCTTTGATGGAATTGTGTACCTATGATGTGGCACATCACTTTTTTGACTCAGTAACATAATGTGTTTTGCATTGCCCTAATATATCTCAATGATGCACGGATCTAAGGGGCATTAATATGTTTTCCAAGGATTCGTGACTTATCATGTATTTATCATGCTGATTTCCCCACCCCTGCCTACATGAAAAACAGTGCCTTGTGATAATTGACCTATTTACACCTATACAAGATAAATGTATTTTACGTGCATAACCAGGGCATGCTCATTTCTCTTGTACAGTTGTATATTTTACATTTGTGGACAGCGACAATACCAGATCCTATGGTACCCAATGGTAGACTTGAAACGTTTGTTAAATAATTTAGTTTCTAACAGCATGACTATATATTGGTGTTTTATAGTTCTGAATGATTCCAAACAGGTCACATAATAGGTAATTAAGGCTAACCTGTAAGTAAATTGAAATGCACAGTGTAAATCACTATGGAAATAGGTCATTGGAAAATATTCCTGCCTTTATTGAGTTGCTGGAAACCTACATTGATTTTTCCCTTTAAAGGTCTTGATTCACTGCTATGGGACTGAGTGAGAGATAGAGAGAAAGAGTGAGGGAAATACTCGGAAAGGCACAATAAAAATAAGTGGGTCTGCCAATGAACCAATTTTCTATCCTTGCTGTTTTTCTAAGGTGTGCTTTTTTCTTTTCAGTGCAGGAAGTTCTTCTGAAATCCAAATAGGTCACTGCTAAAACCGGCTTGATGTCTCTGATTGCTCTGCAAATCCGCTGTAGACAAGGGATTTGTAACAAACGCTTCGTAACAAACTCTGCTGGCTTGATAGTTTTGTTGGCCCCTGCACTCTATTGCTAATGATATAGTACTGGGTGTTGCACTGGTTTGATCCCATGCTATTTAGAGAATGAGAACTATATTTTATTCCCTAGCTACAGTATATACTTAGGGCTTGAAGTTTTCTATTTAGAAGATTTGGTTTCTATTTTTTCAAACCAATAAACATGAGTTTTGGCAACATATTTTAAATAATGTCAATCATGCACCTCTCTCTTTCTACATAAAGAAAATGTATTTCTGAAGGCGGGCAGTATGCAAATACATTACAACTACTGACCAATCAGCAATTTTGTGCACTATGTAATACGCGTCATTTGTGTCAATGCGTAATTTGCTTAGAAATGGGCTTACCGACCATGAACCCAAACAAATCAGCAGCATGCCGTTGTACAGTTATATGCATATTAAAGAGTTTCTTGTGTACAACGATTGCTTAATTATTATTATTACCATTATGATTAACATTGTTGTTATAGCTACATAAATATCAACCCTTAGTCAGAGTACCATGATGAATGTTTAGTAATGTAAATAGCTTCTTGTATGCTAAGGTGAATTACTACAGCACGCTATAGTCATACGAAGGGGGGGTGAGATGTGTAAACTTGCAAGGCTTTGGCAGCCTGCTGACATGACCATATATGACAAAAGGCTGTGGCAATGAACAGGAAGGTCCCTGAAGGTAACCACACCCAAACAGCATCCACACCCAGCAGCATCATAGCAAGTCCATTGCATTTCCTTACATCCAACTGCAAATTTCTCATTTGGCAGGGGGTTCGTCCATACGTGGTAAATATTACTTTTGTTCTGTGTGTGTGTGTGTGTGTGTGTGTGTGTGTGTGTGTGTGTGTGTGTGTGTGTGTGTGTATATATATATATATATATATATATATATATATATATATATATATATATATATAGATTGGATTGGTCTACAATATAATATGAACCTAGAACAGAGAGTAATGTCTGTTCTGTTTCCTTGTTTGACATATTATTGTTTAATTATCTCATAATATATCAATTTAAACATAAAACTTTGTATAAGTTAGTGATCCACAGATGTGTCAGCCGCACAAAGAGCAGAGTAAATTATTTTTTTTCTATGGGTAAATATTGGGACTTTCTTCCTATGCATCGTCCCAAACATATAAGGACTGCTGGCATGTATGGGTTTTGTTTGCAGTACATTCTCTCCTTCCCACATTACTGTCATTAGAGAAGTTACAGGAAATCAGGCATTAACCCACTCAGTCTTTTTCTTATGACTGTATTTGGTGTGTTTTTACCTGAGCAGGCATCATACAGTTTACATGTAGGTTATCTGCCCAGTTGATCTATAAAAAACAGAGTTTAGGTTTACAGAAATTTCACTGTAGAGTCAGTTACACTGGACTCGCAATAATCCCATTCAGAACTGAGCTATTATTCAAACCATGCTTAATCAAATGCATGCTGATAGCTAAGGTTGTATTTTTTTTGCTGTGAGCACGGATTTCACAAATTTGTTGTACAATATAATAACCGTCAAGAAACGTTACAATTTTTTTCTGCTTCAGTAAATATTATGTTTAATTGTGAAATATCAAAAATAGAGGCCTACTGGTAGCAGCTGTAAAATCTGTGATGAAAGTGTGAATCATTTAAAACCATCTCTGTGTGTTTAATTAATTATCGGTTATTACTGATCAAATATAAACGTGTGCTTTATTAATTATCAGTTATTACTGATCAAATATAAACACCAAACACAGAAAACAAAGTCCAGGCATTTTCAATACAGTGCAGATTATTATCAGTGCTCTGAATAAATCTCTAATGTGAACAGCATATGGTGTCAACTGTCAGCAAGGGCCTGCTGTAATTGTGTTTTGTTTGTTTTTTTAATATCAGCATGACCATCTAAAAAGTATACTGGGCATTTCGATTTTGAACACAATAACAGCAGTGCCATGTTTTCTGTCTCTTGTTTTCTTTTGAACTGTTGTTATGTTTTTGTGCATGCATTTTTACATAGGAGTGAAATACAAAACTGCTGCTCATTGCAACCTTCAAATGTATATGGATTGCAATGGAACTGCTGTTTATTTTTTCTTTTTATTATATAACATAATTGCCAATATAAGCGTGTTACCATCAAGTCATCCTGGAAATCAAAGAAACCTGATTGCATGAATTAGTGTTTGCTATCAGTTTAGGTGTACTGTGGATCAATAAAGACTGTAGCTTTTACTGTATGTAACATAGGCAGTGATGAGGGGGATAATTGAATACACAAAGCAGTTAAAAAGTGATACTAAATCATACTGTACTTTGTGTCGCCTTACTCATAAATGAAAGAGAGATGCGCGTTGCTTTCAATACAGCCGAGACGGGCATCCTTCCAGGCTGAGAATGTCCAGAACATGACAAGCACAATGAAGAACGACCCAGTTTCCACTGATACCTCCAGAATCTTTATTACAAGCCTCCCAAGTGCCACTGAAACAGGTTACATCGTAACAGCAATCTCAGTGACTGATTAAAAGCCTCTCTGTGCTTGGCAAGGATCCTTGTATGGATGAAAAACACACTCTTGCCCACCTGCTTTCGGAACAGCGACAACGGGTGCGTGGGCCAAGCGGCTGCTTGATGATACTTGTTTTTTAAATGATGCTCGAAGCTGGCATGTAGGAGCCGCTGCTGTCTGTCTCTGGCTAGTGCTCTTCAGACTCTAAATTTCCCCTCCTCCCCTCCTCCCCATCCCTTTGTGTTACAGTAACTAGGTCACTAACTAAGTTATTTCAGCAAGTTTATCCCCCTTAGGCTAAAATGAGTGCGCAGTGAGTGGTTATTATAAATGTGTGTGAGGATTTCACCCCTGATGACTCGCATGATACCCAAGGGTTAATTTTTGGGTTTTCAATAATAGTTAAAGAATAAGTAGCTTAAAATTACGTTTTTTTTTCACTTTTTCCTCACCCTATCTTTACCTATTTTTAACTTTTGATGCTGTGTTAAGTTATTTTGACCTGAATTCAGAAAATGCTTTCAGTTCTATTCGCCAGTCAGTGCTATCTAGTGCACAGATAATTTGCATTGCCTGCATCTGATGAATTGCAGTCATCATAAACTGTGTTAATCAAAAACCTCTGTTTAATGTAGATGTGACTTTTCTTTCCAGTGCAGTAATATTTTGCATTTCCATATTAGTCTGCAAATTGTTAAATGACTGCATTATAATACAATTCAGATTGACACCCGTTATTATAGTGCACAAGCATATCTTGTTTCAATGTTGATTATTTTAGTGTTACTGGAATCTAAATAGGTCAAGATGATAGAAACAGGACTATATAGTGTCTCAAATGTGTTTCTGCTTTGCTCCCTTCCCCTCTCCTCCGTCTCTTTCATGCTCAAAGCTCATGTTAACACAAGCCTATGCGCTTCAATTTCAATAGCAGGACAGTTGTTTGTTCTGGGTTGCAGTGTTTCTCAATAAGGCCCCTCCATCATTCTTGCTCCCTTTATTTGTGAAAGAAATAAAATCATTTTAATAATAATAATAATAATAATAATAATAGAAAAAAAAAAACTACAGTGATTAATGTCCTATTTAAATCTAACAGTCTCAGCTTCGTCCGCAGTATGCTAGACATTCGTCAACTGTGCATCACAAAGCCACCTCACAAATTCAGCTCAATTTGTCATTGGGTAAGGATGGAGTTGATAGGGGAAGCTCCCAGGACCTGCCTGAAGCCAATGTCCTCACGTTTCATGAGCACTGGCTCTTCTGGCTCTGTATAAAGCATATGTGATGCTTTAGCCTCTGTGTGTTGGTGGAGCAGAGAGATTAGAATGCGCCACAAACCCATGGCTGTCTCCCATGATGGATGGTGATACCTAACAACATTATCACAGATATTTGCTGCAGCAGCCTACGTCTAGCCTTGGGGGACATGACCGTGATAATATTAAAACGATGTGTATAGAGAAGTGCTTAGCAAACATAACCGCATGCATTCAAATTGCGCTTTACACCGGTCTGCTTGACACAGCAGTCCACAATACACTGACACGCTGTTGGGGTTGAGTGGCTTGCTGCCACTGCCAAGCCCTGGTGTTTTTGTCAGTGGTAGTATGACTGCAAGCCTGCCTGAATGTAATCCATGAGCAGAAGCTTTTTATGAAGTACAGTAACGGTTACTGGCATAGCATTTCTTTTTCATGTGTGTGTTTTTTTAAGAGACAGTAGAGTTCAAAATGCCAGAATCAGAAAGTGAATCAGCTTTAATTCTGTTAATTACTTTTGGAACCATGAGGGGCAAATGCATTGAAACATTTCTGTATTGAGTCATCGCAAGACTTTAGCAGCTTCTTCGAATAGACAGCAGATAAGGGGAAGAAAATAGCTCATGTGACCTCTCAATTCCTGTCTGTGGCTGCAAATTAAGTTTACGGACAACGACCATGAAGTGTTTATAGGTACTATGAGATAGTGAAAACTCTGTCATTCTTGAAGTTTATGCTAAATTGAAGTATAAAATAGAAGCACAGAATCAAATATCCTCAATAGAAGAAAAGGGAATCGGTGATAATGCTGTTAGTGGTTAGCTCTTCTATAGGGGCTTCTAGAATTATAATACAAGCATTTGACTCTTTTGCTAATGCAGCAGTGTGTTTAGGGTGGGCATATGCCATTCAACAGGGAGACAGCATGGATGATAAAGCAACACCGTATGTATTTGATTAAATCTATGGTAGGTAGTATAAATCTGGGAAATGAAACTGACTGTGCTACATTTATTATATCGGACAGTCTTCATACTGCAGCAGCCGCTGTTACTGATTCAGAGGTAATGCAGCTCCTCATCTCCACATCTAGAGTTATGCTCCAGTAGTACCCACAGTTTTACCCACAGCCTTCTCCTGCCAGGACCCACTTGAAATGAGATGTGTACCTCAAGGGTCCTATCACAGTTAAATAAATACATTTGATCTGCCTCTGCTAACACTGTTATCACTCAAGGATTTAGAATAAATAAATAAATAAAAGCTGCTTTTGTGTTTGTGTGAGTGCGTGTGTGTGTATTGTTTTTTATGACAAAGTGAAACACATTTTTTACGAACCCCTCCGCTGTAAAGGATTATGCTGTGACATCATCCACAACTGAACCCAGCTATCACAGAAAGAAAGGAGCTGTTCTGCGTGCCCACGTTATTGTAGCTCTGCATTAACATCGCTGTGACAAAAATTAAAAAAATCAGGGACCTTATATTATTGGCAGTTGGATTAGTTGCCTGTTTGTGGAAGTAGTGATGGCCTGTCAAGATTTTGTGTAGGCTTTATCTGCCTGTTCTGTGAGAATTCCTCTGATAATGAATTTACTGAGCTGTGTGTGTGTGCACGCCTCCTTCTTCTTTCTCTGTGTTCTTGCTGAAGGACCAATGGTGCTTATTAAATGATAAGACTGAAGACATCTATTTAAGACGGGGTTTTAAAAAAAAAAACATACATTTTTAAAAGATCCACATTAAGCCACACGTCTGTCCACACACCAAACCAGTTCACAGAATCAGACCCCTCAATATCCTTGAAAGGCTCATGGTGTAAAAGTGCAGTGATGCATGTATTTACTAGGTAACTGCTATGTAAACACACAACTGGGCCCTGTAACCAAACCGGAATCTTAGAATTTGGCAATAGAAGCCGTGGGTATCAAACCAGCAACACTATACCAGCAAACTGGGTAAGAGCTCTACTAATTGAGCCTTGATCATCCAAATCCAATGACTTTATGCATGTGTGTGTATACCATACTATATAGCCCCAGTATATTTATTACATATATGTATGTTATATATATATATATATATATATATATATATATATATATATATATGGTTTACTTTTTGCTTTTTTATTGTAAACATTCTCAATACCGCTTGTCTTAATTAAACCTAAATACAATGGCACATTGTGGTTTAATGGGCCCTGTAGTTTCAATACACAAACTGTACACACAATATAATATACTGTATGTTATTATTTGTACTCAGTTTGCACTGATTCACCTAATATGCAGAGAGAGAGAGAGAGAGAGAGAGAGAGAGAGAGAGAGAGAGAGAGAGAGAGAGCGAAAAAGTGACAAAAGATTGAGTAGTGTAGTACTGTACTAAAAACTAGAAAAATCCAGCTGGAGCCAGCACAGTCATGTATATCTGCTACTGCTGTCTATTGCAGAATCACATGCTGTTCCTTACAGAGCAGGGATGTAATCAGTGAGAAAACTGCAGAAAAACAAATTATGTGTCTTTTGTGTGTGAGACTTGACCCAGCAGAACACAGATTGGGACAGAGTGGGAGTACGCACCCACTTAAGCAATGATTAGCCGATGAGAATTGTCAGTGCTTCTTAATGATAATAAGACGTGATGGCATCTTTCTCAAAGCTGCTAATTTCTGCGTCCGTTTCTTTTATGTAATGTTGAAAAGAGTGTGAGACAGGTTTGAAGTATAATTACCTGTTGCTGAAAATGTCTTTTAATTATACGTTAAAGTTTTCTTTGAGAGACAGCTCAGTGGTGTGGGCTCACTTCAGGTTCACATCATACATTGGTGCAGTATGTTCTATATATAATAATTAGACCTTTTGGTTTTTAACCCTGGTACTATGGAGCATGAAATAATTTGAGAAAAAGTTATCATCTGTGAGAAGTTGTCACTTCTGGTTCTTTTGGTCCATTGCACAGAGTTCCACCCAGGTCCTTCACAGTGTAATTGAATAGTTAAATTAGACTATTAAAGACTTCTTTCAAACTGCCCATGTGAGATGCATTGACATTAAAGCAATGTATACGGACATTCTGACTCTGTGAACTGGTTTGGTGCCTGCACAGACATGTGTCGTAATGTGGAATTCACTTTCAGTTTGCATGTTATTCCTTGTCAGAAGTGTTTTTTACAAGTTTAATGAGTACTAACAGTGTAAGGTACAGCACTGTGGCATTTACGCTATGTTCATGTATTACTGCTGAAAGACTGAACACAGGTCCCCTAGGTGCCATTCCCGTACTCTACCAGCTGAGCTGAGAGGCTGGATTTCCCAAGTCATCCTCAGTTTATTTATTTCGGTTCCTGGTTGATCATGTATGCTGTTTCTTACATACTGATATGCATGCACTAGCAAGCCAAAAATTGGAGAATGCAAGGAGAATTCTCTAGTCTGCAATGTATGCAAACGTATGTGGTCATGTAGCATGTCATGTGATAAAATAGACGTATTTTAGTCGGATGGCAGCTGTGTGCAGCTATTCAGCAACAAATATGGGGAAACAGCATCGTCTCCTGTAACTGCAAGCTCATTTATATACAGTACAATGTCTTTTAAAAA